>NW_008620844.1:14527-23551 GCF_000691845.1 Merops nubicus | reverse complement strand
TCTCCATCCCTTTCCTCCAGCTCAGGGAGACTAATCTGCCTTAAATAAAGACCTGGAGGGACACAGGTACGGCAACTGGGCTGACCAGTTATATTGCTGCAGCATCCATGACCTGGCTTCTGAAGTGGGATGAATACTGGCCCAGGACCCCTGGGTGCACAGCTGTGCTCTGAGGGCTCCAAGGACGGGGCTGGTGCCTGCAGTAGGGAAGAAGCACACATTTGTAGCGCAGGATTATTTTTCAGGGCTTGTCTTCTGAAAGCCCCTGGAGCTTTGTGCTGGTTCTGCTTTGGGATAATCCATCATGAGACAAGTCTCTCTTCTGTGCTGGGCTGTGCTGTGCAGTGACTGCCCTCGGTGCAGAAGCAGTTTGGATGGACGACTCCAGCAACAGTGAGGCCCAACAGTAAATGAATGCAGCTATGGGCTGCAGCAGAACTGCTCAGCCTCTTGGCTTAATGTAGCTTCTATATTTCCTCCAAATCAAAACATATGTCACTGTCTGCCATACCTCAATCTATTCTGCAGCTGAATGCTCTGATTCCTAAAAGTATGTACATGGCCTGTACTTAATAAATGGTAAGTAAACCATATGTTAATTTAGTTAAATTTCTTGAGACAAGCAGCCCAGGTAGATATAGTCAGTGCACAGGTCGTGACAGAAATTCGTATTTTTCAAAAAAAGCAGTAAATCTAACCTGTCCTTTCTGATGGAGAACTTCATGAATTGCACAATCTCCAAATGCTCTTTGGGCATTAAACCAACCATTACTGGAGCTGATTATATGCAAATTTACATTTGCAACTGGGAGAGCAGGAGAGCTAGGTATTTAAATAAGCACGTAGATCTGTAAAGTTTGGTAACCTTTCTTTTCATCGCAGAGTGGTGTGATCTGAAAGGAAGAAAGCCCAAGAGGCCTTGTACATGTGATGTACCCTGGTATCTAACTGCTATGCAGGTATGAGCTGTGGAGCTTGGTGTCAGTAATGAAACATCTTTTAGTTTATTAAGAGTAGGTTACATGTGATGTGATAGTGGTCTGGAAGTACCTACATCCAGAGGGAGTTTCTGGGAGGCTCTTTAATCTCTCAGACAGGAGCATTGTGAGACTAGAGAGTTAGCCAGTGAAACAGGTAAAGGTATGGCATACAATGTGAGCTTAATTACACAGAGGAGCAGTTCCCTAAGGGTGATGTGTGCTGCTTTTAGACAGACTTATTTTGGAAAAATGATGCAGAATTGCTGGTGGGATCCTGCAGGGAGCCCTAGGAAGCACGTCTGGCTGCCTGCCCCTGGTGAGCCATCCAGGCAGAGTGAGCACGTTTATCTGGGAGCTCATCTCAATTCTTGGGCTTCCAGGTGGGACTGGCATGCTGTATATTCGTCTCAGGGTTTTGGACAACTGCTTTCTTTTCAGCTTACTGGTTGATGCATGGTTCACAACAGTTCCTGGGAATTTATGATAGCTTGGGAAGAGCTGGTGAGTCAGGAAGCAGGCAGTCATTAATTCCCAGTAATGCCTTGGACTGAGTTCATTACTGTTATCAGAAGACGAAATGATGTGAAAAGTAGATTTATTTATTTTTCTGAGGCTGATGCAATATGCTTTTGGAAGACACTGTGCTTTGGGGAAAAGCAGTGCCAGTGTATTGGCAAGCGAGGAGCCTGAATCCTCTTGCAGCAGTTTGTTCAATGCAGAACTGTTTGTGGTTATGTTTGAAACAAGAGGTTGTATCAAGGTCACTCCACCGAGCTTTGGCTTTGCAGTCTCTGTGAAAGGAGAGCTCTCACTCTCAATGTCCTCCTAGATCTTTTTTCCCCTCCCTCCACACATACGAAGCAAGTCTCGCAAGCTCTCGCAGGAAGAATCAAAGGTTTGCAGAATGGGACTCTTACAAAGTGTCCTGTTATAAAGGACTGCTCTGAATCAGAAACTACATGTGTTCCAGAAGCTGTCTCTGTCTTCTCACACCCTCCATCTGTGTTCAATCCCTGCCTCCTCTTCATTGCCAGGAGGGCAGTTTAGTGGTTGCAGAGATGATTCAGGGCTGTTCTTCTCCTACCAGACCCTACAGGGTGCTGAGGAGGAAACGGAGAGGTACCCATTTGAAAAACATTTAGCAGATTACAATAAAATCAATCTAGCAGTTGCCATAACACCTTCAGAAGCCATCCTCATGCAGTGTTTCCCTTCTCTTTTATAATGTCACACGGAGGGTGCACAGATGGTGAGATCATCAGCATTTCCCACTGTCCTCCCAACCCATCCAGGAGCAGCAGCACCGTTTAATTCCTCTGCTCCATGTGCTGTCACACTGGGGTTGGGACGCCCATCTTAGTTTGAATTGCATTCCTTTCCAGCAACCTAATGCAGGTGGCGTGTCACGATCACCCTCCAGTTCCCAGTTAGTGCTCGGCTGATGCCACAGAGAGGGCAGCAGCCTGGACTGAGCCCTGGGAGCACAGCCCCTCTTGCAGCAGGGAGGGCAGTGGGGTCGTCCTTATGCTGATGGGGACGTGGATTAATTCAGACACTGCCAGAACTGAAGGAGCGACAAAAGCACCCGTCCAGGCTGGAGGCTGAGCAAATAAAGATACTGATTGCTGGAAAGTTTTATGAAGATAATAAACCCCATCATAATAAATGTCCATGAATATTTCATGGCGGGTGCAGTGCTGATATGATGTATCATAGAGGAGTGATGGGGATTTTCAACATTTGGATGCAAATGGGGAATGTGTTCTATATTTTGTAGGTTTCTCCCCAGACACGCTATGTTTTCTGAAAATCAGGTTGACTGGGAGCTTTTCATATGAGAAACAACTTCAGGGCTCTGGTTAGAGTTTAAAAAAAAACAAGCCACAGGCAGTATCAGAGGATTGCCATCGCCAAAGATGAAAAAATCCTAGGCAGATCAAGTAGCCCATCTCCCTAAATGTCAGGGGAAGCTAGATAGGAGTTCCCAGAGGGAAACCGTGCGCTGTGCTGTCCTTGGAGCTGGGAGCTGAGTTTTTCACCCGGTAACAGCAGCCCCTCTGTGC
This sequence comes from Merops nubicus, assembly GCF_000691845.1. Taxonomy (NCBI): domain Eukaryota; kingdom Metazoa; phylum Chordata; class Aves; order Coraciiformes; family Meropidae; genus Merops; species Merops nubicus. The sequence goes on along the minus strand of NW_008620844.1, from coordinate 20,508 downwards.
TGGAGACTCCAAAACATGGGCTGGCTGTGGCACAATGTAGCCACCGATACTGAGGAGATGAAATCTAGGGCCCAAGTCCTCCTTCCTGACTTACTGCTCAGTAGCAGGCATTTGAGTTTGCTTGGGATCAGACTAGAGCAAAGAGCCAAAGAATCTGCTTTCTGGGTGGGACCGGAGTTTTTGAGTTTTACCCAAAACTCAAAAACTCTCAAAAACTCTCAAAAAACCTCTCAAAAACTCCAAACTTGCATACCAGGTTTGCTTTGGTGTAGCCCTTTGTACAAAGGCATCAGATGCCTGGCCTGACGCCTTCTTCTGAACAGGTTCCTCGGCAGGGACACTTGGTCCTCCTTCTCCTTGCTGTGCCAAGGACTCTGGGCAGCAGCACAGCACAGACCTATTCAGCCCCAGGAGGATCATCCTTACCTACAGCCAGGGGAGACAGGATTTCTTGGGTGTTTGTTTCCTGTGCTCTACTGGCGGGTGCTTCTGCATGAGCATGAGCATCTTTCAGGGCACAAGCTTGCTAACGTACAGTCTCCTGGTAGCCGAACATCTGTGTGACATCACACAGAGGAACACATGCACAGATGAGCACAGGCAAGTGCTTACAGCTGCCAAGGCCAGGTACCAGCCCATACCCACATCAGACAGCCGTGGGAGAATTGATAGCCCCCCATTTCCCCCCCCCCAGCTCTCTCAAGCCTTTGCTTGTACATATTGCACTAGCACCGGCCTACTCCTTTTCACAAACACCTTTCACATACTTGTCCTCTCTCCCTCTCTTTTAACTAATCCTATCAGGTCTCCAGCCATCTATTGAAATGCACATTGCGTATTTGCAGGTTTGGGTGTTGCAGGCACCGTTTCTAACAAGCCACCCGCCTGCTTTCCCTCCCCTCACTAAACTGCCCTGTTTGGCATGGGGGGGCAAAGCCAAGATTTGAAAGGAGAGAGCAGAGAAGAGGAAAGCTGCCTTTGCAGGTGCCGGGCTGGGCAGAGGAACAGGTATGAAGTGGAATGAGCTGCAGGAGACAGGCTGCTGGTGTGTCCTCTGCTTCATCAACCGTGGGATAAACCTGACTGTTTTCATCCATTGCTGCTTCTCTATCTGCTTCTGTTTTTCCATTTCTAAGACAGGGTGAGGAGCACTCCAGTCCCCCTGAGCGAAGCTTTGGTGAGGAGGGCCTGCAGATATGCCCCTCATAACAGTAAGACCCAACAAATTACCAGCCACTGACACTTCCAAAGTTTTCTTTGCCACACAGCATGGACTGGGGAGCATCCCTTCTGCCTCCTCTGTCTGGAAGCTTCTCCATCCTTCTGGGGACACCAGTAGAAATATCTCACCAGAGACTATTTCTTCTCTCTTCTTTGAAAATTGCCAGTGAACCAACAGTGATTCCTTTGGATTTCTCACTTAATTCCTCCTTGTGGTGTTGCTGAACTTGTCATACCAGTGATGCGTGCCCTGGGTTCTCTGCCTAGTAACGGTGGGCTTGTGTGGCCCAGGGCCTTACTATTTGTTGTCTTTTCAGGGGTGTATTGCAGCTTCCAGACGACTGGGACCAAGGTCTCCTACATCCTGTTTTAATTCCACTCCTGACTGTCCTGGTCAGGGCACAGCACTCACACACAGGTCTGGAGGCTGCTCGTGAGATCACTTCTGCAGAGCACCATTTTTCCCGACATGTCAATGAACGAATGAGTCACAGCCATTCACAGAACAAACCTTTGCTGATGTTTTCAGCCAGATGGCATCTCAGTGGAGCTGGTCCCATCAAACTGTAAATACCTTTCCAGAAAAGAAAAAAAGGAAAAAAGGGGTGAAAAAATAGAAAAAAAACCCAACTTGTTTTTTAAAGTCTGTGCCTGAATGATGCTGTGAGCTAATTTTTCCCAAACTGTGTGTTGTCAGTTAATGAAAACTCCTCCACAAAGGTGTTAAGCTCACTTGCTGGATCAGAAGTGTTTGTTCTTGGAGAGTGCTGATGAGATCGTGCCTTGATCAGCCAAAACGAGGCAAATTTGAATGTGCTTTACTACAAAGCACCCATTACATTTCTCTTTAGATTCAAACGAACATTTCTTCCATATTTCAGATGTGCTGAACTGGCTTTGCAAAGACCCCTCCAGGCATTTGCTTAGGAACTGGTGAAATTACCCTGCCTAATGGCTTCCAGGAGTTAAGTTACCCAAGCAGAAACTGTGCCACAGAGATCCCAGGAGCTGGATAAAGCAAATGGCACATTGGTTTCTATGCCAGTCTCAAGGTAGCAGCCGAAGCGTAAACTGGGGATGGAAAAGGATTCAAAATGCTTACACTGTTTTGTTTTGTTTTGGGCTGTTTTTGTCTATTGATTTGTCACTGCTCCTCCTGGAGAACTGTGTGGATAGGAGAAGTAACGTTTGTTGATTTGTTCCATGCTAGCACCCTGGGTCGGAAAGGCTGGGACTGCCCTCAGCAGGTCCCGCGCTGAGTGAGCGGGGCAGTGCCTGGGGACCAGGTTAGCTGTGCCAGGGTGGGAGACCCTCCTGCCACCTCGCTGACTGCAGCACTCTGTGGCAGAAGAGCCTCAGACTTCTTGCTTGCTACAGACAGGAGTGATTCAGCTTTGCAGCCAGGAGGGACGAATCCCAGTTAGCTGTTCTGTGCAACGTGTCTTTCATGTGGAAACTGGTGGGATTAGATCCACAGATATTGACCATACAAATGCGTGTCAGCTAGACTGACAGTTTTCAGCTGTAGCTCTCCTCCTCCCAGCCCACTGCAGTAGGAAGATCTCTCTCTGCAGTGTGTACTCAGGTTTCCTTTGTCAAGGTTGACTTTAGCTATAGTAAAGTGTAACAAAAATGACAGCCTGTATCAGCTTCTAAATATCTAGCTGAGCTCCAGATAGTATTTTTTACAAAGTTTGAATCAAATCAGCCAAAAGATTTTTCAATTAAATTCTCCTAAGTACAGAGTTATAATTAGGAGCTTGTAGGAGTACTTAAATGTTCTGGTTTATCATTTGGAAAGAAACTGGGCAAGGGAAAGGGAAAGGCTGGTAACCAACATTTCGTAATCAGCTGCAAAGCAGCTACAGAGGAGTGACCACTGTAAATATCAAGCATCAGTGTCACCCCCTTCACCTTCATGGGGCTTCTTTGATTTCCTCTGAAGCAGAAGCCCAGCTCTGCACTCAAGTTCTGGCTTTCAGAGATCAATTCTTGGCTTTGTGGAGGCTTTTTGGCCTTGAGAGCTCAAGGAGATTAACTGTGAACTAAGGATGATACTAATATCTGTAGCTTCATAACTGAGGACTTCTTGATTTAATGTGTCTGCACTGGAAGATCTAGGGCCCCAGTGCTGGGGCAAAGAGGGGAGCCTCTGGGAGCTTGCAGTGGTTTACTCCCTCCCCAAGGTGTTGTAGCCGTGGGGTCAGAGGGTGAAATCTCTGCAGGTTGGGGAGGGGGTGCAGAAGAGGCCTGTTAAGGGTGAAGGAAGAGGGGTAGTTTTCGGGGCTTGCTTTGTCTCTCCACAGGGGGATGCAGGCACCACGATTTTCCTTGGCTGGGGGCTCTACAGCCCCTCAGCTGACAAGTGTGAGGTTGGTGGTGGGCAATGTCAGTGCTCCTGGGAAGAAGGTGTGTAGTCTCCCTGCTGAGGGTTATTTTATTTTTCAAACTATCAGCTACCCAGATAGGTTTGGCAAGTGTTGTCTTACATATGAAAGGGGGAAGCATGATAAAGCATCATTAGAACAAGGTCTGGCTGATTGGGAACTCCATCACCAAATGTTTGTACCTTGTCCCTACATGGGTTTACTCAAATAACTGCGTTATTGCAGACCTCTAAGAGATTTACTCTCCTTATGTTTACAGTGACGAGCTGTGAAAGGAGACAGCTTTTTTTACTTGTGCAGTGTTAAGCACAAATGAAGCTCTTCCATTCTAAAAGCACTTTAAGATGAAATAATTAACAAGCAGGAAAACAACCACCAGTTTGAAGCCTTGAGATGCTGTTTATGCTTCCTCCAGGACACTTCCTCTCTCTTATCCCACTTCTCCTGCTTCCCTTGCAGTTTGTATCCCTGAGCTGGTAAGTCACGCTCAGGTCTGTACCTCGCTCTGCATGTAAGTAGTGGTGTGATCCCATGGAATAAATGTGTGTGATGAGGAGGCCTTTAGTGCAGCACAGACACGCTCCTTCCCACAGCCACCCCCGCATCGCCCCCGGCCATGCGAGCGCTTGCCTTGGACATTTATTATTTATCTTGGTGAGCTGTGTTCCAGCCTGAGAGCCTGACTTCATGCTTCTGAATTACTGCACCAAATCTGTGCATAAGGACCTGAGTTTCAGCAGTGGCTGATATGAATAGGTCTGCCTGCAGCTAAAAATAGAAAGCACAGGGCAGGCTTCCTCACAGCGCTGTAGTAACTTCTAATCTAAGGTGGCTTGGCAGCAGTTCCCATGGCAAAGCTTCCTCCGATGCCGTGGGGAAGGCTGCAGCATGTGCTCAAGCCAATATCAGACAAAAGAGATTCCTTGTGGGAACCGACTCGTGAGATGCAAAGGCCAATGTTGCATTTTGAAGTTTCCCTTGCCCCTAGTACAGGGTACCCTGCCCTGAAGAAATGACAGTTTGGCTTTGTACTTCTCCGTGCCTCAGTTTGCCCCTGCAAAGGGGTCTGGATGCTGTGCTGGATGCATTTTAGCTGCATGGTTTTCTTTCTCTCTCTGCAACAGAGGAGGCTGAAGCAGCTGGGCAGACCTGCAGACCCCAGCCCGCTCCTGAGCAAGTCCGTCCTGCTCCACAGCTCCCCTCTGCACAGATTCCTCCTCCTCAGTGTGTTTGCTCATTGCCCTCAGCCCAGCAGGAAGATGCACTTTCTCAGCACTCCGGGATGTTCTGCCCCAGGTACTGCTCTATGGCCTTGCTTGCAGTGAAGTGTTTCCTTCCTTGCAAGGCCAGACACGTGTTGTAACTGTACATCTCCCGCATCACGGGAAGTTACTTCTCTGCTCATTAGGGCTTATCTGCTGTGAAAGCCTCTCCCCCTGCAACTTCCCCAGGGGACTTGTGCCATCAGTCCTGACAATCACTCATCATGGCAATGAGTGGCCCCTTGTCCCCCATGCCGGAGCAGATGGTCACCTGCCTTAACGCTGCCCCATGCAAAGCCTTCTGTGGAGGAGCAGCTGTTAAAAGGCTTAGTGGATCTCCCTAGGGTCAGCCAAGTGCAATATCCATAAGGAAGAGCACTAGACAACTGTGTGGCAAGTCGAGGCAGTAGGAGAGTAGTGACAGCTCTTGGGAGCATCGCAGTGACTCCAGCGAGCTCCCCTTCTTGCCCAGGAGCAATGGTGCTGAAATGCAGTGGCCTCTGGGGTGCAGGGTGGCAGCAGGACAGCACGAGGACAGGGCTGAGGGAGGCAGGGTGAGGAGGAGACCTTGGCCACTACTGCTGGTCTCATCTCTCTGTATGTGCAAAATTAAAGTGCTGTGATCTTTTCGTCCTCGTCAGAACATCCTGCTCCTGCATCAACCTGAGCCACCCCTTGGTGTAGAACTTGGGTCCTTGGGAGATGAGTGAGCTGTCAGGTACATAGACCACAGAGCAACCTGCAGGGCTGGGACCTTCACCTGCCAGGGTGTTTGGGCCCTGTACCAGCATGAGAATAGGTGTAAATGAGTGCTCTGGATGGAGAAAGGAGCAGACCCTGCTCCCCAGGGTGGCTTTGGAGGAGAGGTAAGACAAGCCTGTGCCCCTGCCTGGTTCATTCCAACTCTTCCTCAGCTGGAGATTGGGCTGCCAGAGCAGCATTCACACTGATGTCTCCCAGGCACCCTCTTGGCATGCTTCTAGAATCACCTTGGCACAGTGGTGCTGCAAGAGGGTAGCACAAGTCTGAGGCTGCCCTGGTCTCTCTGAGCCTTGTCATGCTACCTTCCTGGGGAGGAGGCAGGAAAACAGGAGGGCTAATCTTTATGTCA
>NW_008620844.1:10147-14496 GCF_000691845.1 Merops nubicus | reverse complement strand
AGCAGGAACAAACAATCCAGCTTTTGGGCAAATGGGTTGCACAGGATAGGCTGACATCACTTTCTTGTTCTGCCCCCTCCCCACTCAACTAAATTTTGGCTGGTTGTAGCAAGGAAGTTGTCCCTGAGGCTTTTTACCTGGTGCAGTTGCTGGATCAGGGGAGACTGTAGCTCTTGCACCAGCGTGTCTGTGGTGTGGAAGTGAGCAGCCTCAGACTGTTGTGGGTGCCAGGGGCATGCAGGGGAGGAATGGGTTGCCAGAAAGGGGGTGCAGAGATTAGAGATTAGGGGTGTGCTGTGGGTAAAGACAGCCCTTTACTTGGGATAGGAGCCTTCCACACCTTTGTTCTGCTGTTCCCCTTGTTTCTGTCCTGTCCCCAAAGAGCTTCTGGGGAGACCCAGGACTACTGTTTTCCCAGTGCAAACAGTGGGCTTGCTGGGTAGGCACAAAATCTTTCTGTAGGAAGGCTATCCCTTGGTGTTGTGCTAATGGTTTGCTAATCAAATCCATCATCTGGTGCTGTCTCTGCCGCACACAGATGAAAGGCAGGATGGAGATGTGCCTGTGGCTGCCCAGAAGCCCTGGTCACTCACAGATCCAGCCCCAGGGCAGCTGCAATCCCCAGAGCCCCTGCTGTGGGGGGTGGCTGAGGGGTAAGAGCAGAGCCCAGCCCTGGCAGAGTGAACCTCCCCTAAATCACTGCCTAGAAGGTCTGTCAGTGCCCATAGGGCATGTTTGGATACTGCTAGAGATCAGGCATGCTATTGAATGAGTCTTCCTTGATTTGCTGTGATAATGGCTTCAGGACTGTGATGTGATGGGTGCACTCCTCCTGTCTGGACTAACTGAACTCTGATGCAGGCAGATGCTCGGCAGGGAGGCCTAGCTGAAGTTAATCCTGTTGTGTGAGGCCATCACTGAGAACTCGGCACCAACCAACCAAAAAAATGGTTTGGCTGGAGACTGGGCTGGTAAGTGGCCAAAACTGCAGTAACACAGAAGAAAACCTGACCACAAATCAACCACTTAGCACAATAAATATCTGCAGCCATCAGGGCCTGTTGAGCTCTCCCTCCATGGCAGCTGGCTGTGTGGTGGTGATCTCCCCTCGAGTAGGGATGCTGCTCAGGGTTACCACTTGAGGCTGAGAGGTCCCTTACCTGACACCAGACATCGATGGGCCAGTAAGTGACATTTTTGCATGCATATAACACTTAAGAAATGTATAGTAAGTTTAAGAGAGAGTCTCTGCATCCCATGCTACCTTTATGCGTAGTAAATAGAGTACTGATGTCAATACATCTGTACTTATTAAATACTTTACATCCCTAAATTTACTGATTATAACTCAATAAACTAAATCCTTGCTCAAATCTGAGTGAGCTCTGACACTTCTGCAACACTGTGGTTGGCATTAATTGAATTGAAGGTACATTGTGGGATTTTAAGTCATCTTTTCTCCTGTTCTGCTCTGTTTTTTTTCTTCCTGGGATCCTGCATCCTCTGTTGGTTCAGCTCACAGGATGCTTTCCAGCTTGCTGGGAGTGGGGTGGGTGGATTTGTGTTTTAGGGTCAGTCTTAGCTCCCAAGACCCATCCCAACTGGTAGGGGACATGAGGGTTTCCAGCACTAAATCAGTGTAGGAGATGGCATAACACTGATTCTACCTGGTGTCCTCAAGGGCTGGAATAATAATAGGAGGGATGGGCTGTGAGATGGAGAGCCACTTCCGTGTGATGTAAGGTGATGGAGGTAGAGATGCTGTGGCGGCTGTAACTTCCAGCTGGATTAGGACACGTGCTGTCGATGCAGAGCACAAAAAGGAGCCCAAAGCCACTGTGGTGTCCTATCCCTACCCAGCAGTGGCCTAGGCAGAGTGGGCCTGCTGCACGTCAGCAGTGCTGTAGTGCTGCTGCAGCTATAAACTGGCTGTATCCAAATTTCTAGGAACTCATTGCAGAAGAATAAACCCAATCCCATTAAAATGAATATACTTTGAGTCCCTCGATCCCTTTCGTGGCTTTGAAGACTTCTGCCTGTATGGTCAGTTCAAAGAAGTGCTGCTATGCTGGGACATAAAAGTGTCAGCTAAAGGATGGTCATGAAGTGTCTAGGGAGGAAACCAGACTTTAAATAGGTGCAAAGACAACCAAGGGCTGGGAGCTGCAGCCTGTTACCTGTACGTATAGATCAGCATTGAACTAAAGAGAGGCCTGGCTGTTTGAAGAGGGGTGATCATATTAGCTGAATACTTGGGCCACTGCATCATCTCTTCCAGAGCGGAGAAAAATAGATGAACAAATGGATATGTGCAGGTGATCTGCAGTTCAGGGACTTGCTTTTGGTCTTGTGGTTTTTGGCATTTTTTGTTTTGATCTTCACTGCTGAAGTCTGAAGGGATTTGGATGGTCGACTCTCCCCAGCCTCTTGGCCTTGGCAAGAAGGCTTTAGCTTCTCAGCACTGAATAAGATAACTGTGCAAGCATAAGTGTTTCAGCCAGCTTGGGCACAAAGCTGATTTATTACTCAACAGAGCCATTGAGGAGCTGGAAATTGGATGTGATTTGTACTCAGGGCCAGCACCGGCTCACTGGGATGAATTCTGTTCAGTGTCTCCTGTCACTGCAGCCTGCCCTCCCCTGCGCCCCCGAGCAGCAATGCCAAAGGGTTTTACAGGGACATCCCCCGCCCCACAGTGGGCACAGCCAACAGAGAGATCCCAGTGCTGTCCCAGCCTCCCCCGCCTCATTTTCTCCTCCTTGCCCACACAGGATTAGTTAGCACAGATGTAATCTCTTCATTCTGCTGAACTGATGAGAAATCCTGTCCTGCCTGCTTTTGGGGGGGGGCAAGAGTTCTTTGCTAATTCACAAAACTGAGGGGATAAAAAAAAAAAAGAAAAAAAAAGGAAAAAGAAACTAGGGAGAATAATTGGCTGATTCCTGGCATCCTCAATGGCTGCTCTTAAGCAATGATGGGCACTCAGCAACACCCATACCACAGCACCTATCCCAGCACCTTCTTGGAGACCAGGTCTGCTCAGCTGGCAGTTAGGGCTGGTTAAATGGGAAACTGCCACTCAGCTTTCACTCTGTAGTGACTGTTTTAACTTCTCCAAGTCAGACTCCAGGCACTGAAGGGAGAAGTGTGAATATTTGTGGGGAGGACTAAGCGTGAGTTGCCCTTCCTGTGCCGGGAGGGAGACTTTAGACAGGGTGGCTGAGGGGTACTGAAGTTATGCTCAGTTTTCTTTGTTAGTCCCGTTGCTGCTTTTTCTGTCAACCTGGAGAGCACAGGCTGCTCCTCAGTCCCATGTTTCCTCCTGCTCTAACTTTCTCTCCATTTTTGTGACCTTGGAAAACTACCTTGCTTGCTGGTACCATCTGTGAAAACACCAGTGCGGTGTGTTTATGCTCTGGCCTCATTTGCACAGGAACGTCACTGAGCTGAGAGACACAGGTTCATCTCTGCCCAGGCCATGGACCTCCTGTGAGATCCTGCTCAGGTCAGCAGGGTGCACTTCTTGGTTTCTTTGCTACCAAAGAGGCTTACGGTGTTCCTGCCTCTTATGCTGTGGTGCATCAGAGGACCTGAATGATAAAAAATTCTTTAGCCTCCATTTCTTCAGTAACTGCTGTTGTATTGCTTCAGTGCTTCATGTAGACCTGTTGGCCCGGCTGAGAGAGTGGCAAGTCCTCATCTCTGGCCTTCTCAGAGCTCTGTGGGGTTTCTTGCTTCACTAAGGCAGTACTAAGACTATTGTCTAGCTCCTTTGGTGAGGTTGAGAGTCTCAGGAAATGACAATGGAAGGGAAGCACTGGAGTACAAAGGGTAAGAGAAGTCCCTGCTGGTCCACTTCAGCCCCGTTTGCGTCTGGCAGGTGTGCAGAGGTTTGGCACGGCCCCGGCTGGGGAGTCTGCACTGCAGGCATGGCGCATTGCAGACTGAACAGCCACCCCTGTCCCACAGTGTAGGTCCCCTGGTGCTGGCGAAAACCATCCAGCCACCTCTCTCCCTTCGCTGTAAACCATGCTGACACGAAGGGCTCCGGCAGCTGCCAGCCACGGCTGCGTCTTGGCCACTGGTACGCTCAGCAGCAAGGAGTCACAGTGGGAGCTGGTGTGCAGGCATGGCGCATTGCAGACTGAACAGCCACCCCTGTCCCACAGTGTAGGTCCCCTGGTGCTGGCGAAAACCATCCAGCCACCTCTCTCCCTTCGCTGTAAACCATGCTGACACGAAGGGCTCCGGCAGCTGCCAGCCACGGCTGCGTCTTGGCCACTGGTACGCTCAGCAGCAAGGAGTCACAGTGGGAGCTGGTGCTGCATGGTGAGTCTCTCCTGTGGGCT
>NW_008620844.1:0-10131 GCF_000691845.1 Merops nubicus | reverse complement strand
GAATCTCACACTTCCAAATTAGCTTCAGTTTTTCTCTTGCTGATTTATCTTTTGAGCTTTCTAGGCCAACTGTCTTCCTTTATTATCCTCACACTACCTATTTATCTTGTTTGCCCCCTCCTCTCCCTGCTTTTTTCCCTCTGGTTGCCTGTCCATTGCTGAGCTCTTGCCCGCCGGCAATAACAAGCCACAGTGGCAGAGCGTGACAGGCCCCTCTGAAGACACATTGGGCCCGACAGCTGAGCCCGAGTCAGCAAAGCCAGGCCCTGCTTGCTGTCCTCTGGCATCCAGCCTGCTGGTGGGAGGAGACTCCTGGGGTGCTGCACCACGGCGGGCACCCCGAACTGATCTGCCCTCCTGCCTGTGCTGCAAGGACAATCGAGATGCCTGAAGGCTGCAGGTAAGAAGGCAGTTCCTATCTGCTCTCCCTATGTGGCATGCTATGGCCACCCCCTCCCCTGCTTCCTCCTCTCACCCATGCTCCCCTGGCAGCCCCAGGCTGGCAGATTGAAGGGCCATGCTGGCCCAATCAGACACTGACAGGCTGCAGATCATCCTTCCTGGAAGTCCTTGATTTATGGTCTCTGGGCCTCTACACATGGCTTTGGTGGTGACAGTACAACCTGTTTGCACACAAGCAATAATGATAATAATAACAATAATAATCATTATTATGATCATCACCTTCTTCTGCCGTTTTATCTTCTGTTCTGGGCATTGTATTCAATGAGACCACCTGGAATGGTGAGATTGAGGAGTCTGGGGCCATGTTCAGATGAAATAGTCTTGGTTATCTGATCCAGAGGGGTTGTGGATACGAGGCAGAGTCCAGAAGCCAATCATCTGGCCAAACAAACAAAACAAACCCCAAAACCAAAACCCCCAAATCACCTGTAGGTGCTATAAAAACAACCTTTGCAGCTCTCTGCTTTAACTTACCCTTGCTTCTACTTCTGCTGAACTCCAGCCACCATGCACAGCCATGAACTAAACTGCAGGGACTCTTCAGTCAAAGGAGGACCATGGAATTAGATGTAGCAAACCCTGCCCCAAAGTATCCTGTGTTTAATTTTACTCCCTTTTATCCCACATGCCAGCTCTATCCCACACAGAGCTCTCATCTGAAATCAGAGATGCTGATCAGAAGTAGCTTGGTGCTTCAGGCTTATACTTCCAGAGCCTGGAAAGGAAACCAGCCCTTCACTGGATGTGCTTCAGCACGTCCCACACCTGTAGGACACAGATGTGCTGAGGCCTGGCCCTTTCCAGAGACATGTCGTGCTTGTTAGAGCTGTGCTTTCAGGAAGCTTCAGGCTTGCATGTGTACTGACTGCCAAGAGAAACTTCAGCACATGCAGGATCCCGGGGGAGGGCCAGAGGGCTGACTCAGGTGAGACCTTGTAGCACAGCTGACTTGCAAGCTCCAGCCCTCTGGGACAAAGCTGTGCAAATGGTAACTATGCCTCCAGATGTGCAGAACATAATCAAATCCCTGGGCAAGGGGAATGGGAATGAAGTTGAGATTGAACTGAACTTTCCCAGTCACACTCCTTCCTTCTTCATCTTCCTGGCACTGTCAAACTTTGCCAAGAAAGTCCTGACAACGTTTTGGGGTAAAAGCAAGTAGTCAAATTCTTTTTAACTTCTGGAAGCAACAGGAAAGCAGCAGAGTCTTCGATGTCTTGTTCAGCTCAGCAGCCAGAGCCATTCAACATTGCTGTGACTCAGCACAGCTGGAGCCACATCTGCAGTGCTCAGTGTACCCTTCAACAGAAAGCACAAAGCACTCTGTGCAGTGTCCCACCTACCTGGAGTTTTAGAGAAGTAGATGAGGCTTAATCAGCACGAACACTATTGGAAAAAAAAAAAGCAAGAAAAGCTGTGTGCCCAGGACCCTGCCTGATGTTTTGAAAATGTGGGTGTTGCCTTGGATGGGCAGGGAGGGTTGGAAGAACTCTTAAAGCACATGGAGATATGAATTGTCCATCAGGAGAAGGACAGACCAAACCAAAAAGATCTGGGAGGGAAGCAGACCTCCTTCTCCTGTACTTAAATTTGCAGGGCTGCTAATAATAGAGAACATGGTAACTATGTTCCTATCTCCCAAACTAGAATTAGATTTGGGGTGTGGAGATTGCCCTGGGGAAGGTTAGAGCTTGGGAAGGAGGGTTTCCTTCCCATGTAGGCTGAGATCCACAGCTCAAATCCAGGAGCCCTTGCTGTTCTGACACTGACCTCTCACCAGCAGTTTAGACTTTGCACCACTAGGCTGGAGACTGTTTTGAACTCCTGTCCTCCAGACCTTGTCTTGGCCTGAGGTCCACAAAGCCTCCCACAGACAAGACAAAGTGTGGACATCCAGGCAGTCGGGGTGTAGGTGAGTTGCCAGCTACTGTGTGGCTGTTCTCCCCATGCTGCCCCACTCTCTTCACCTTCTTCATGGAATGAAAAGACCAATACACTCGAAGTGCAAGTGAGACTATAGATATAGCAGGGAATGTTTCTGCAGTGATAGTGGTCAAACGTAGTTTTGTGGAAGTCATTATCAGCAGTTTCTTAGGTAAAACTGTGCAACTGCAGTGTACTATTCCAGTGGCCAAACTATCTGGTGCTCTTGTGGGATCTGCTCTTACCTGGGATGCTACACAGGAGAAGCAGATGCTCAAAGAGAGTCAATAAAAGGTGTCTCATGCACTACAGAAGGCAGGAGCTGGACGTTCTGGTTGATGGAGGTGGTGCCTCCATCTCCATCCTCAGTGCCTAGTTCCAACACCAGAAAGTTGGCTGAGTGCACCAATGCAGACATCATTCTGCAGGCCACTTGTACATGATGGGCTGGGGTATTTAAGTCAACCAAATTCTCTGCAAAGAGAGGAAAGGTAGATTTTGTTTTAGCAAGGGACTGCAGAGGCTGTGTGTAACCACACTGCTTGATGCTATTCATGCTGGACTTGGGGTTAAAAGGGGCTAGTAACCTCTAGCAGGATTAGCGAGAACGTGGAAAGGAGAACCCCGAGTTTGTATTAAAGATGTTTAAGGATCTCTTGTATCAGTAAGCTCTTTTCTCTGGGAGAGATTAGGAGTGCAGTTTCTCTCAGCCACTCTGTTGATCTGATCTCCATGGAAACAGGCTGATGTTAGTGAAGTGCTCTCCTAAATGGCTGCTCGGCAGCTGTGTTAGTGGGGAAGGCTGGCTTTACTTTGTCACCCAAATCTGGTTAGCTCATCCCCTGTCAGTCCCTGACAGCTACTGTTGAGGGAATTTTTGCTGCTTGTTCTGTGTTGGTGGAACCTGCCCCAGTGCCCCTGTGCTGCAAATATTTTGCTAGAGAGTTCACAGACTCAAGGCTTCACACCTCACTCAGCCAGACCAGAAAATGCCACAGACATTTACACAGTCATGGTCGCACTAGAACTCCTGACCAGGACAGGCTGTGGCTTTCTTGCAAATGTGGCAGAGCTGTACATCTCCCACCTTCCTACAGTACTTGGTGTGACCAAAGTACCTCCTTATCACAGGGCCATGTTCAGGAGGTGTCCTGGGTCTGCTTCAGTGATCACTCTTGAGTGGATATTGCAATGCAGCCTATGGAGAAGGCATTGAGCAAGAAGTCACGAAACTCGCCTTGTCTTAAAGCCAGTCTAGCCTTGCAATGTCCAGTCAACACTAATCACCAAGTCAAGACCTCACGTGGCTTTGCTCTGTGCCTGTCTGTGCTGTGGACAGAAGAAATGCCACGTGCTGGTCAGTCTGGCCTCTAGATGCAAACTAGAGGTGCTAGTGTGGCCGTCCAGATTGAAGATGAAATGATGGTTGGCTTGTAAGTGTTCCCTACATCTTTCTAAATCCCTTTTCATCCTGAGTCACACAGAGAAAGTGTGGGTGAGCATGAGTAGGCAGAGAGAGAGAGGGATGGTAGGGCTGCATGAATTTGGATATGCACAACAGCTATCAAACAGTGCAAAATTGCTGTGAAAGCAAGGAAAAAAGACAAATTTCATGTCACAGTCTACAGATGAGGAGCTACTGCTGCTACTGGCTCCTGTGCTAGCGGAGTTAAAGCAGGGCTTATTTGTTGAGACGAGCAAGGGGTCTTCTGCACCTCGTGCCTCCTCTTCTTAATGCTTCCCTCTTTCTCCTCTCCATTGCTCCAGTTCCATTTCCCCGTGGATCTCAGCCAGGTGTATGAGACTGCTGCTGCCTCTAGTCCTTTCAGAGCAGCCATGACTTTGGCCAAAAGTTGCAATAAAGCAAGCAAAATGTAGATGACCTTCCTGCCTGTCTGATTCTAGCTCCTGCTTCAATAATATTTTATGCCATCAGCTAATTACACCTAAATCTGGAACTGTATATTTATAAATGTCATGAAACTGAAGAGTCAGGGGAGAGACTTTTATCAGTAATCTTGTCGGCCTCACTGTGAGCTTAATCCTAAATCAGATCTCAAAGATTTTCATCCTGGAGACAACTCCACTGGGATCCCAGCTTCCCTCACAGAGCAGCTCTGCTTTCCTGGATCCATCTGGAACTGTGCTGGAACAAGTCCATGGGTGCTCCCTGTAAAACCCATTGCTTTTTCAGCCCATGTGAAAGTTTTCACAGAAAATATGTCTAGTCCAAACAGCCACTTCAGATTTAATATGTTAGTGATGAATTAAAAACCAGCTACAGCAGCACAGTGTCAGCCAACACCAGGAAACCTATTAAAGAGAGGCCCGGCCCTAGTCTGGCTGTGAATGAGAGATGGGGCTCTGCACACCCTGCTCAGGTGGCCCTTTTCCAGCTAGTGGACCCTGTGGAGGGGTCATTCAGCGTCACTTATCTTTTAAGGAGTCATTCTGCTCCTGCAAAGCAGGCAGAAGCTCCCATGTGGGCTGTAGCTCAGCAATCGTAATTCGTCCCAGTTTATAAATAACATGTTCTTCCTTGACTGCAAGGTCCCAGTGACATCTACAAGGGAAGCTGTGATCTTTATGCCCTGTGAATCATCACCAATAATGGCAATCCTGCCAGCTGACTCCTGCTAGCTGACTCCTGCTTTTGCCAGCTGTACATCACCAGAATTTGTGGATGCACCCAGAGAGAGCTCCCTGACACCAGAGTGAGGGAAATAGTCTCTTCCTTCTGGAGAATAGCCCAGAGAGAGATCTGGGGGGGATGCTCTTATGGACAGAAGGGTGGTACATCTCACCTTCATTGTCCCTGGAAGGTTTGACCTCTCCCTTCCCCTTCCTTCACATTCATGACTTCTCCTAGCACCAAGGCCAGATTAAGTCTGAATTTTCTGCTCTTTGCTTGACTGTTCACTGCCTGGCCCATGTGTAATAGTTTCCAGCAAAAAGGAGAAAACTTTGACTGTTCTTCGGGTCTCAGTGTCTCCTCCTGTTCCTCCTTCTGGAGCATCAGCACCTCAGACTCCACCTCTGGGACGTTTCCCTGCTTGGTTCAGAACCCTTTTAAGTCCTCTGCTTGCTCTGTGTATCAGTGTCCTCTTTTCTGTGGTGGCAAGAGTGTTGCCCTTTGTCAGAGTGAAGATAGCATCAAAAACTGTGGGGCTGAGTAATGGACACCAGCTGCATCTTGTAGGGTGAGGGCTGGAACCTGTGTGTTTGCTGAGAACAATGCTCAGATGATGCTGAAGGCACTGGCTCGTTGGTGAAGTGTCTGGGTCTTATGCCTGCCTTCGCTCCATCTGTCTGGCAGAGCTCACGGTGTGTTATTTAGTCACTTGCAGCCAGGATAACAACACCTTGTGGGGTGAGAGTAGATGTTCATTGGCACTTGCCATTGGCTTGGCTGCAAGCCCCCTGGGGAGGCCTATAAATAAGTGAGGGGCTGTGTTTTTTGCCCGCCCCTGCCACTGTGTCCATTTCATGATCATTTCAAAAGCCTAAACTCCCTTTTTGATTTGGGTTTCTGCATTAAATTTGCAGGAGCCCCCTCCACAAATGGAGGAAGAGGAGGTGATCTGCTGTGCCTCCAGGGAGGATGGCGTGGAAGTAACCACTGTGGTAACGACCCAGCCCCTGAGACGGATTGCAGGCTCCACCATGGCACCCTCATTCCTTATTGACGTGCACCTGCTTTCATGTTTCTTGCTGCTTCTGTTTGCTAGGCTGGCTTTTCCTGATGTCTGCTAAGAGAGAGGCCCTAAAAGCAATTGCTTAGGTCAGACTTGTGGAGAAATAGCCATGTGTCTGGAGGCATTACCAAGGTAGCAGTGCTTTTGCATCTGCAAAGTCGTTGATGGGACTAAAATGAGGCTGAGGGATCTGAGCAAAAGCACAACCGTGTACACCTTGAGGCTCTAAGCAGCAAAATTGCAGCTTGGATTTAGGTTCAGATCACTGAGTTCAGCTTTGCTCATTTAATTCACCCAGTGCTTTGGGACATTATTGACAGCCATGCTTTTGTAAGGCTGTGTGGGCCTGCATCTGTGGGAACATGCTGAAGCAAAGCTCCTTTTCTGTGTGCACATTGGGAGGGAAAAGTGTCTGTGTGTGTAAGAACTTCTCTTAGCTGCAGCACTGAAGCAGCTCTGCTCTCTGTGGTGTTTTTATGGTCTGTCCTCTGCTAAAATAATCCCAGAATCATAGAAAGCTTTGGGTTTGAAGGGACCTTTAAAGGCCAACTAGTGCAACCCCCCTGTGGTGAACAGGGACATCTTCATCAAATCAGGTTGCTCAGAGCCCCATCCGACCTGACCTTGAATGTTTCCAGGGATGGGGCATTGAGCACCCCTCTGGGCAACTTGTGCCAGTATTTCACCACCCTCATCGTAAAGAATGTCTTCCTTATACCTAGTCTGAATCTCCCCTCTGTTAGTTAAAACCACTACCTGATGTCCTGTTGCTACAGGCCCTGCTAAAAAGACTGTCCCCACCTTACAGTACAGAGAAGCTGCAATAAGATGCTTCTCTTATTCCTTCTCAGAGCCTTCTCTTCTCCAGGCTGACCAACAGCAGCTCTCTCAGCCTGTCCTCATAGGAGAGGTGCTCCAGCCCTCTGATCATTTTTGTGACCCTACTCTGGACGCACTCCAACACACCTGTGTCTTCCTTGTGCTGAGGAATCCAGCTGGACACAGTACTCCAATGGATCTCACCAGAGCAGGGTAGCGTGGCAGAATCACCTAACTGGTTGTGAGCATCCCAGATTTGTGACCAGACAGATCTGGGATGTTCAGCCTGGAGACTGTGCCTCGCTTATTTGCCTCAGTCAAACTGTATTGATGATATTTCTAGGATATCTGAAGAATGGGAAGACTGGGCTGATACTTTCTGTTGAGTCAGCTGAACACTGGACCTGAATGTATTTCATTTGAGCTATAGCTGCTATAATTGAAATTGTTATGGATGTGCTTGGGGGCTGACGTTCCACATGAGAGCCCCATAGTGCTGGCTGCATTTTGCACGTTGCTGAGAGATGATCGCTGCCTGACAGAGCTCACTGCCTGAGCTGGCAGTTAAGGTAGACCTTCTTCAAGGAAATGGCTCTCACTTTTTTAAATTGAGTCAAACAAACATCTTCCTAATTACCTAGGCCTCTTGTCTCACCTTTTACACCATTACTGCGTCAGTCAATGACCCTCTGTACTAGCTTGCCTATGGGAAAAGAGTCTTAAGGCTTCACTCACATTCCCTTTATAGTCAAGATATGTCTTCCTCCTCCATGTGGATCCAACAGCAGCAGCACTGACATCCGCTGCTGGCTCAAAACTGCCTGGATGTCAGTCCCATGATATGTTTGCAGCTTGGTGAATGAAGATACGCTCTGTGACCTAGATAAGAACATGGGGAAACAGCCACGGAGGCATCATACAGGCTTCTTGCTGAAGCACAGCCAGTGGGAAAGGTAGATCTCTTGGCTAGGTCATCCTGCAGCTGTCACCCTTTCTAATCAAACCTTGTTCCTGGTGGCCACTCATCCCTTCTGCTTTCAAGTCAACATATTACAAGAAAGGTAAAAAGCAAAGAGAAAGAGAGAAAGACAGAATGATGTATTTTTGTGCACACTCCCTCTTCATTCCTTTGAGCCATTTTTAACCCAAGCTAATTCAGCCGGAAATATTAATAACCCTACAAAGACGCCACCTCCTTGTAATGAAGTGTAAAGGTCACTTATGTTGAAATCACACAACTCTTTCATTTTGTTCTCTGCGAGGAACAGCTTCTCTATTTAATTATTCAGTTTGCTTTTATACTGCAGTCGCTGCTCTCTTGTCTGATCTCTGACACTCCCCCGTTATGCAAGCCCGGGAGGATGGGTGATGTGCCTCTGGGAGGCTGGGCAATGTGCCCTGCTGGCTTGCTCTGAGGACCATGGGTGCTGTGAGCAGCAGTCAGGACTCGCCTGGGGGAGGAAGAAGAGGCTGGCTGTGGAAAAGGAGACCTGATTCTTGTTTTTCACAGTTGCTTCTTTAATAATATGGGCTTGCCAGTGTTTCTTCAGGGTGTGGGTGTTGTAAAATATATCAATTTTTGGTTAAGTCCTTATGCATGAGGTGCCGCTTGACATGATGGGAGGGAGAGGGGCTGGAGAGGAGTTGGGGCATTCCTTTTTTTTTTCTGATGGGTAGCTGGAGGTGAAAGGCTGTGGGATTAGGAGTGAGTTCTGGCTGTTGGCTGCTCACTGAGGAACGTAGTTGCTTGCAAGGCCCTGAGATGGAACAAAACCTCTGGCACCGATGCAATGTCCTCAGATATGTCTTAGCTCATGATGCCCATGGCTACAAAGATCAGTGGGAGAAATGACAGCAGCATGCTGCACATGTGAGCGCTCCTGGGACAGGCCATGAGATTCACCAGCACAAAAATGGGTAATGGATTTGGGGAAAGCCATTCTTTGGGGATGAATGTGGGGACACATGCGACTTCTTCTTGGGCGGTTGCCCAAAAGAGGGCTTGGGGAACAGGGCCAGCAGGACCACACTATAGATCCTCATTGTCCCCAGAGAGGCTTTAGCTTAGCAGGCTCTCAGAGTTCTTCCCTACTCCATGCTGGCTCCTAGCAAGTCTTCCCAGGAAAGCTGCAGCATCCAAACCATGTGCTTGCTGCTACTCTCCCATGTGGGAGCAGCTCCCACCATGCTCACCCCCAGGCGTGCTGGATGGTTCCATGTGTCTGGATGTATGTGTACCTGCTCCACGTATACATGTACTCCTGCACACATTCATGCATCTGGAGAGTGGTGAGGCCCTGGCTGCACTGGTCCTTTCCCCCTGTTGGGGCCACCAGCCTTTGCTTGCCCAAGGGTGCAGCAGGGCCTCTGAGGCCACAGGCAGTGATGTATGCTTGGCAATCTGTGGGGTCCTGTAATACCTTCAGTTCTTGCAATGGGCTATTTCAGCGGCTGAGATGATAATTGCACTAATTATTACTGCAACATCCTAAATAATTAATAACCATAATTAATTGTGTGGACCCAAGAGAGGCAGAAACAACATTTGTGATGGCTGTAACCCCTCCCTCCTGTGACCACTGCTCCCTCCAGAACTTCTCTGCAGTGTTTTATCTCCCTGAATGTTTAAATGACTTGAGCAATGTGGGGTTTCCTCAGTTTCCCCAGGGGACCCCTCATTCCTTGCTCTAGTTATAACACTGCAGCAGCTGTTAATGCCCACAAACACAGGTCCTCAGTAGCTGGGATGAGCTGAGGTTTATATAATCATGTGAAGATTTCAAGGTGGAAAAGCCTTTCATGGTGTGCTGCATTAATCATTTAAAAGGAGCCTAACTCATGGG
Organism: Merops nubicus; assembly: GCF_000691845.1. Classification (NCBI taxonomy): domain Eukaryota; kingdom Metazoa; phylum Chordata; class Aves; order Coraciiformes; family Meropidae; genus Merops; species Merops nubicus. The sequence goes on along the minus strand of NW_008620844.1, from coordinate 386 downwards.
TTTTGCATGTGTGTGTGGTTCTTTTCTTTTTTCCTCACTCCCTATGGAGTCCAGCTGTTGTTCTCTATACTTGGTGTGCTCAGGATTAGCCAAGCCTTTGATAAGACCACAACAATTCCTGAAGATTCATGTTTATATTAATCTGGTGATGCACTTGTGCAAGACTTGCCCTGTGCTGATGGTAAAGAAGCGTACCAGGACCTCTGACAAGAATATGTAAAAGTTTTGCATAAAACTTTTTGGTTTATTTTAATGTAAATGGTAAGACATATTTTATGGTATAAGAAGTTTTAGTTTGTAAGGGCAGTACTGAGATGCTCATTTCCAAATTGGCTGTTCATGGTTTCTTCAAACTAAGCCATAATCATAGAATCACTATGGTTGGA
>NW_008620843.1:13192-36002 GCF_000691845.1 Merops nubicus | reverse complement strand
CTAGAAGTGTAACCTCTTTTAAAGCAGAGAATAACCCAGTGCAGGTGCCTGGGGGCTGCTGTCCCCCTGGCAGGTATTTGGTGAAAAGCTAAAAAATCCTCTCTGATAAGCATTTTGTTTCCAATTTCCCTTTAAGGGAATATGTGCTGCTCAGGAAAATACAGACCTGGGGGCTACACTCACACACAGCACCTCACTGCTTCCTTCCATGCTCTCTATGTGCTTTCTACCAAACCCCAGGTAGGACATGAGTCTATTTTGGGGCAGTTGGAAATATGTTTCAAAAAGATAGGAAAAGGACAAGAGATTACCCAGCGTGGTGACATATAGGTTGTATTATAGGTGTAGAAAAAAGCTCTCTATTCAGATACACAGGCTGAAATTCAATGAGGAAAAAGTAGAATTAATACAAGTGTTGCCAATCTATCACTGTACCCAGGGCAGGAAATTAGACCAGCTCTCCACAATAAATTAGTCCTGTGGAAGTCTGAGAGAGATCTTTGCTGTGTGCCAGGCTGTGTCTAATGCTTCAAAAGAAGAGCTGTGTGTGAGTAGCACTTGAGTTATTGTGTCCTGAACTGTGATTACATTTCTGGAGACTGGAATAATTTTTTTTTGGGCCCTTTGGTGGCAGTTAAAGGCCAGCAGTGTTTGGTTGCTAAGTAGGTAATGGTAGACTGCTAAGGTGGCTGCTCTTGAGAAGATGCAGATTTTAGCCACTGACCTAGTAAAAGTCACAATTACTATGAATGTGGTTTTTGGCTGTGGTTTAGGGCTTTTTCCTCTTAAGGAATTGCCTGAAGTACTTCACTGCTTTTCAGGAAAATAGAACTAGATGGAGAAATGTGATGGTGATGGTTGCTGAACTTGTGGAGGGGGAGAAGTAGAGGATGGAGATGAAGTTTTGGCCCAGGCTCTGCCACGCTGCAGCGATTCCTGTCATCACTTTAGGTGAGGTTAAAGTCAGAGGAAAGATGTTTGCTGACTCCTGCTTGTGAAGAGGCATATGATGAAAGCCACGTGAGCAGAACCTACAGCAGTGAGCAGAACCTTACAGAGTAAGAGCACAGGAGGACAGAAATTTGTGGGAGGTGCAAAACTCCATAGAGATGAAAAAGACTTTTCTAATTTTATCAGAGCCTTTTCTGAAAACTTTCTTTTTCTTAATATCTTTAATAAAAGCCAAGAGATTTGCCTTGGATAGGCTTCAGGAGCTTGTGACTGTCAGTGTGATGGGCATTTCCTATGCCAGTGCTGTGACCCTGAGTTCCTCACAGCAACAGACCTGCTGAAGCCATAAGCCCAGAATTTTGAGGGTGAATCAGAAGAGCTCTGTGGATTTGTTGAACACATCTTAACGTTGGACATTCTGCTTCTGAAGCATCTTGAATGAAAAGAGCACAATATGCTTTTTCAGTCACTCCTTTTACTAAAGATGTCAAAAAGAGAAATCCATTCAGAAGTATATCCTGTGTTAGTTCTTCAACACACCCAGGAGAGGGCTTCCAAGTTGAGCCCAGAAAATCTTAACCACAGATTTTTGGTCTTTTTTTATTGCCAAACAGTGGTCTGCTTGAAACACATCTTAATGTTGGACATTCTGCTTCTGAAGCATCTGGAATGAAAAGAGCATAATATGCTTTTTCAGTCACTCCTTTTACTAAAGATGTCAAAAAGAGAAATCCATTCAGAAGTATATCCTGTGTTAGTTCTTAAACACACCCAGGAGAGGGATTCCAAGTAGAGTCCAGAAAATCTTAACCACAGATTTTTGAGCCTTTTTTTTGCCAAACAGTGGACTGCTTGAAGCAGGAGAGAGAATTCTGATTGTCAGGAGCCACGAGTGACCTCACAGAGCTCGGGGTGCTGTAGGTTAGCAGATGACACGTGTAGTTCCCAGGTCCCATTTCCAACCTGTTCAACCCTGCTCTGTTTTTTTCTTTAAGAAAAATGGGATGTCAGAAGGAGGGGAGAAGTTTATCTTGCTGCAAAGCAACAGTCACACAAGAATGCATTCTCTTTTGATGTTATTTTCATGGGAACATGTTTCATACTTGGTCAGTTTTCCTAAATCTTTTTTAAATCAGTTTTCCTTCACACAGTGGTATGAAAAACTCATGTGTATATAGTGAAAGGAGGAGGTGGGGATGGGATAAAACCTTGGCACAGTTGGCCACACCTAATACATCCTTTATAACATCAACAGAGGAGAAAATTATTTCCCTAAAAAAAAAAAAAAGCCAATAAACCATGGGGAGAAGGGACAAGGATTAGGAAAACACTTAAATGGCTCTCATTTCATTTTTATTGGGAAGAAGAGAATTTGAATGAGGAATTGATCATCTAGGTTTTGGGGAGAAGGGACAAGGATTAGGAAAAGGCTTAAATGGCTCTAATTTCATTTTTATTGGGAAGAAGAAATGAATTTGAATGAGGAATTGATCATGTAGGTTTTGATCCTTTTGTAGAAATTTGCCATTGATTTGTAGAAGAAGAGGACTTTGCCCAGGACTGTGCTTTTCTGTTGGTACAGACTAATGCACTGATGCTCAAACACCAACCCAAACAAATTAAAAAACCCTCCTACAAATGAATAAAGAATCTGCTTGCCTGTATGGAGATTAAATTGATGGTTTTGGCTGTGATGTGATTGTTATGCCAGGGCCACGGGGACCAAGGAGAGGTTTCCCTTCAAATCTGAGTGCTCAGCCTAACTGCAGGCTTGCAGAGTAGTCCTGTGGTTGAAATGGTTAAGTCATTTTCTAAAAATCACATAGATACATGAAGCTGAGACTTCTTGATTTATTCTGAGCTCTGAGGAATATAATGTGAAAGCCCATCAGGGTTCTCCTAGCTGGCCAGAGACTGCAGGCAGTTTAATAAGACACAGCTAAATTTGCCATGATTAAGTGCTGCTTCATGCATGAAATAGGTGCTGTGGTCCTGTGCTGGTGACTGGTGATTTATTACCTTTACAACTGTAGAACCAACATGCAGAATTAGTTTTCAGTGGGCTGTACATGTTATCACTTGTTTGTAGCCCCTGGAATCTTAATATGAAGGATAAACACTTTTGAAATCATGCTTTTCACAACAAGACCTCCCTTTCCCCATGAAATGTTTTACAAACCTCATCTAGCAGCAGTTCATGCTGCAAAAGATGTTTTATAGCTCACTTTATTCAGGTTCCTTATCAAATTACTGGTCTTATTCTTTCACGCTCTCAGGGGACTGACTGAAGTGTGTAGATCATCCCTCTCTGCATGGTCCTTGTTAGCCCAGCAGCTTCTGGGCTGATCTTGGCTGACAGGGCTCAGTTTGGAACCCCAGGCAGTGGGAGACCAGTCAGCATGAAATGCCCACCTCAGGGCTTGCTCAGTGAGGGGAATTTTCAGCTTGAGGTTGGGTACCCAGCTTTACCCTTCAACTTCTGGGGAGAATAACCTGTTTAAGATCAGCAAAAACTAGAAAACTGAGAGGAGAATCCATCCAGCAGAAGATGGAGAGGTAAGAGAGATGTTAGAGGCATCCTCTTTTGGAAAGTTCTGAGCTGTGGGATGGTGGTAACTCCCTGGAGGGCAAGCCCCCAGTGGCACAGAGTTTGGGAGTTCCTCCTGGTGCAAACAAGACTTGGGTTTGACTCTTGCACTGGGGGGATTGAGAATATATGAAATGAGCTGATGATGTGCACTGGATCCTGTCAGTGAGCAGTGCATGTTGGAGAGTCCTGCTGGGGTAAAGAGCTGCTGAACAGCTTGGTGGCATCAGGGTTGTAGATGTCTGCTGGTGGAGACATCAGTGTTGACCACACTTCAGAAATCCTGTGGAGTTGGACAACATCAGATATATGCTGTGACCATCTCACTAACAGTTAAATATTTGACTTAGGTAAAATTTTTCAGGTGCTCTGTGGTTTTGGTCCTTGCCTTCCACAGATCAGGTGAGCTGATGACTCTGCTTTGTTCAGAGGTTGTTTCATAATCCTCCTTTATACCTGGGCTCTTGTGCAGTTCCAGAGCCACAGAAGGGCTCAGCAGTGTCTTAGCTAACAAAAGCAAAGACTCAGTGTTTTATTTAATCTTTTATTTATTTAAAAGAAGCTGTACATCTGCAAGCAGGACCCTTCTCAGCATTTGTAAGCTGAAGAGGGTCAGTCTGGGTCATTACCTGTCTTTTTAACCTCTGGAAAGAGCACGGGTGTATGAATGATGGGAAAACCATTATCTTTGGAGTCAGTCAGAAATACAGTGAGGGGAAAGGTTGAAATCTCAAGCTGAGCTTCTTTCCACTTGCTATTTGAAGTCCCAAAGACCAAGAGCTTTAAAGTTTTTCCAAGACTCTCTGCAAAGATCACTGGTGGAACGTTTTATCCTTCACTTTGTGCCAGAAGCTGCTGTAGGATGCTGTGCTGAGCTCTGAAGGCAACACAGCCCTGTATGCCCCTCTGCTGCGAGTCCTGAAGGACCTTCACTTCTTCTGCTCTCATCACTCCACCTATTTAACTTCATCACAGCCACCTTTTGTCTTGTATCAACTTGATCCCAGCCATCTTTTGTGTTATATCATCTCTTTGCCCCATGTCCCTGCCACTTTATAGTGCTCTGCTTTTGGAAGGTCAAACAGATTTAACTATAAGTAAAAAAAGACTGCTGAGGATGGAGATGAGATGGTCCAGGACTATGTCAAGAAGAAGCCATGCCAGTTCTGGGGGAAAGCTCCCTTCTCTGACCTGTTTTCTCTGTTAGAAATGCCATTTCCCTTACATTTCCCCACACATCTTCTGCAAATCTAGTGGTAAGGAGTTTTAAAATGTATCATCCAGATTTCTGCCCTCTGTGGCTGGTGAAGGTGACTCTGCAATCCCCCCCACTCTGATTCTGGGAGGATCACTCAGTGCCCTCTGCCTCTGAGCTGCTCCCAAGTGATGGCTGCACGTTGCAGATACCAGGTCCTGCAGTGCCACAAGCTGGGGAATATTCTGTGTGGTTAAAATCACTCGTGGTTGTTCTTTCTACATCTCCCTCTTTTGCTATCTGTCTTCTGGGATCTATCAGAAGGATCAGCATTTAGACTTCCAGACTTGTATCTGGAGTCAATGTTTGATGAACAACTCTTAGATACCAAAGAGGCTGTTTCCTTAAAGGGCTGTTGGCATCTCAGTCTTCACCCTTGGAAAAAAATGGTCAAAAGTGAGCAAATGTTGATGTTGTGGTAGACATGGGTTTGTTTTCAGGGACTGGGCTTGATTCTCAGTGTAGTCCTAGAACAATGATTTCAATTCTCTGACTTCTGGAATGTGAAGTCATCAAACTTCTGCTATGGAAAAATATTTTGATATTGGAGAAATGTATCTTGGGCAAAAAATAGTTTTATTTTTCTTCCTCAGCAGCCTCTTTATTATATTACAACTAATAGGGGAAATTTTGTGTAATTCTGAATCTCCTAAGTTTAAAATAGCTAAAAGAAGAGAGAGTAAAACTGGTGACTGTCCTTTGGACAGGATCCTGTAATGACTCTGTCAAAGTCTGGATGGGTGATGATCAAACCAGCTCTTTGGCACAAAGTGTTGGGTGTGACAGATTGAGCAGATGGCAGGTTGGGCTTTGTTTTTTATAGGAGACAAGAAAGATGCTCTTTATCTGTATAATGCTGGTGAAAGTGTCCTTTCTTTGGGTATTTTAACAAAACAAGAGTGGTTCTGCAGGCCACATGGGTTGGAAAAAGGGTAAAGAAACCTTTGGCCAAGAACAGCATTGAAAATGTTACTTTTTGGACTATAAATAATGAGTAAAATGAACATGTAAGAAGTGAAGTGTTGTCAGGCAGCAAGGAATGAGACCTGGTCTTGAAACAGGATGAAACTTTGGAATAGAAAATGGTAAAGGATGGATATCTTGCTCTTCAGGTGCCTGTGAGCAGGGAAGGAGATGGACTGGAGCCAGTTGTGCTCAGATCATAGCAAGTGTTGTCTCCAAAAGGCACAGGGCTGATTCCAGCTCCTGCTTGTGGCAGGTCAGCCAGCTCGAGCATGGCACTTCTGCTTTGTGATCTCAGTTAAATCCTGACAGAATTCTCTCTTAGACACTCGTGGAAGCTTTATGCTGGCATCCTAAGGCAGAATTGGGATGTGATGCCTACCTGAGGATGTGCTGTGCTTTGTATCATGTGTCCCTTTTGCACTATATGCTTGAATTTAGCTTTTCCCAGTTGAATGAGAAAGGAATGGCAAAAAAAAAAAGGAGTAAAGAAAGAACCAAACACCTGTTTTGTGTTGGAAATCCAGAAGAAATTTGAAAGAAATCCCATTAGTGTGTGTGAAGCTTGGAAATCCAGAAGAAATTTGAAAGAACTCTCAGTGTGAATGAAGTCATTTATACAACCTCTACATCTGCTGTTCCACTCAGTGGAAGGTTTGGTTCTTACTCTGGAGGGAGCTTTTGTATGTGAAGCACCCCAAAACATTTACCTACCTGATGACTGAAGCAATTGGTAAGCACCCCAAAACATTTACCTACCTGAAGACTGAAGCAATTGATTTGAGTTTTTTTTTCCCTTGTATATTCTTTCCCTGAGAGAAATGAAGATGAAATCCTTTCCTAGAGCTGAGGTTTCCCAGGTAGTCAGGAATCACAAAAGCCTCTGAAGGGCAGAAGGACAATGAAGGGATGGAAGATACAGTTTATAGGTGGTGTTCCTTACACACAATGCAATGAGTGGTTAAAATGATGAGGAGATTTGGTGTCAAGTTCTGAATGCACTACCCTGGAGCCAAGAAAAGGGGAGATAGGTAGGGAACACTGGGATGTGCTGAGGGTGGTGTCTGTCTAGAAGACACAAACAGTAGCTGTTTTGAAGGTAAGTAGAGGTTGCTGGAGAACACCAGAGCTTTAATCTGCTGGTTGAAATTCAGATCAGGGCTGCTCTGAGTTCTGCTGAATGTGCAGGACCTGGAAACACGTCCTGTGTCAGAGTCTAGGAGATCAGTGTTCCCTTCAAAAGTCCAGTTCCTCTGCAGAGTGCCAGGCTGGGGGGATTACTCAGGGAGAGCTCTTCAATCACAGCAGCTTGGTAATTGCTGCAACGTCAGATGCTGAGTGCCACAGCCTGAGCCTGAGCTCTAGTGATGTTGCTGGATGTCCTGTCAGAAGGGATAGATCAGAAGGGAAGTGTCCAGGAATATGTTGCAGTGCAAGTAGTCCTGGTGCTGACGCTATTTTTGGAATCTTTTCACTTGCCTAGGCAGTATCTTGATGAAATCAAGTAAGACTGAATATGTTTAAAGGTTTTGGAGTGGAAAGGGAATAATGATGATGCTTTTCTTGAGGCCAGTTCTTATCTGACAGCCATTTCTTCTTTCTCTGGTAAGAAGTGGGTCTTGTGTCTTGTTTAGTAATAGCTGGAAAACAGAGATTTGTTTGTTTGTTTACTTATTTATATACCCTAATACATCTTGCTGTTTCACTTTCTTTCTCTTTTCTTCCCAAAGGAGTTTTAACAAAGGCAAAGGCACTGTAATGAGGAGGGAGAAAAATGATCCCTGGCTAAAGAGCTGAGAAAATGAAATCTTTCATTCCCCTTAGCAGGAGTAAGACAAGGACCTGGTGAATGTGACCCCATCCAGGGAATAGACAAGGACCTGGTGAACATGACCCCATCCAAGCAGCAGCAGGAGTAAGACAAGGACCTGGTGAACGTGACCCCATCCAACTAGTCCCAGGGAATGGCTACCAGGTTGTGTGGGTGATCCAAACCACCAAATAAAAGTTTAAAGTCTTAAGGGGGTGAGATGCCAAATCCTTGGTTAATGTAAGGTGGCACAGTGCAACAGACTTCTGCCTGATTGAGAATTTGGCTTAGGTTTTCAGATCTTTGAGCCATCTCCTACATCACATCAAATGACAGCTCTTCTGAAAGCTGCAAAGATTTGGCTAGTGGCCACACCAGTGAGGCAGAAGTTTTTCTTGTACCTCTTCCTTCCATACCCTGACTTTGCTGCTTAATAGAATGAAAAAGCCAATGTGTGTGTACACTAAACTGTGGATAGAGATTTCTGGGTTTGACCATTCAGCTTTTGGGGTTCAGAGCTGAGGAAATGAAGCTTCAGAGCATTCTTCATGGCTTCTTTTATTTATAAGTGAACAGCTCAGCTGGGATCTCTTTAGGTGGACTTAAAATTCTAGCTGGTTGGTTTTCTGATAAATAGTCTGTCTCCTGGCCTTTCCTGAAGTGTTGGGAAGCAGTGCAAGCTGCAGGTGAAGTTGCAAGAATAATAAGCTGTATTTGTTTTTTTATACAAAGATTTTTGTCAGCTGCTATTTTTATTGTGCTTATACATTCATGCCATTAATTTCCCATTTTGTCCCTTAAAGGTTTCAAAAGCTTGCTGAAAGATGTCAGGATGATTTATTGTGCTTATACATTCATGCCATTGATTTCCCATTTTGTCCCTTAAAGGTTTTAAAAAGCTTGCTGAAAGATGTCAGGATTTTCAGCATTTCCTGGGAATGGTCAAGGAAAAATTCAGTGAAGAAGCTGAGGTTAGAAGTAGAATATCCAACATTTTACAGCTAGCTGGGGGTGTGGTTTGGGTTTGAGCCTCTCTCCCAGCTGCAGCTCAGCCTTTGTAGGAGGCTGGATGGGAAGAGCAGTTACCTGTCACCTTCAGAATGGGTGAGGGCATGGTGCAGATGTTGTCATGGGCTTGAGCAGCAGGACTTCTCTCACTTCAAACAGCATCTGTATTACTCTGATTTGCAACTGGAAGTATGTCTAGGAGGTAAGGCCAGGTGAAGTTCTTTACCCTTGCTGGCAGGATGGTCCTTACTCTCATTTTTGCAACATTTTAGGTTAAAGAAAGAGGCAACTACCTTCATACTTACATAGACTAAATCTCCTTTTCCTTTAATTTCATCCTTCTGCATTTTGCTTTGACTAAGTCAGGGCTGGCCTGTGAACTCTAAGAGCAGGTCTTCCAGCTGGCTTCTGTTCCTTGGGGTCACTGGTTCTTGCTGTGTCAGTGCAGGAGCAACCAGGGAAATAAATACCTACAAATCCATGCAGAAAATGCATTTTTTCTGGTGGCAAAGCCTTGCAGGTGACTGGGAGCTGCTTGTGACTCCTTGCTGGTGTGTGCTCCCAGAAATGAGTTGGCCTTTTGTGAAAGGACAGAAGGTGCTGGCATTCCACCTGAGGAGAAACACTGCTCCTCACCTGGACTTGACCAAAGGCTGCCACCTGGAAATGGGACATTTATAGTGTATGCACCCCTGCCAGAAGTGCTGCTGTTGTATTTGGGACACTTGAGTGCTCTGTTTACCCCTGGTACCACTACTGACAAACCTTACCTTGTGCTGGTTCATTTTTCTAAGCTCATGCCACGTGTTGCATCTTTCTGACCTTATTGTGGCCTTCCAGTATCTTAGGGGGGGCTACAAGAAAGCTGGGGAGGGACTTTTTAGGATCTCAAGGAACAACAGGACTAGAGGGAATGGGGCAAAGCTGGCAGTGGGCAGATTCAGGCTGGATGTGAGGAAGAAGTTCTTCCCCATGAGAGTGGTGAGACCCTGGAATGGGTTGCCCAGGGAGGGGGTTGAGGCCCCATTCCTGGGGGTCTTTAAGGCCAGGCTGGAGGAGGCTCTGGGCAGCCTGATCTAGTGGGAGGTGTCCCTGCTCATGGCAGAGGGGTTGGGACTGGGGGATCCTTGTGGTCCCTTCCAACCCTGACAGATTCTGATCTGTTTTAGCAGAGGCCTTTAGAGCCCTAATGGCTCAAGGGTTGGACTTGATGATCTTGGAGGTCCCTCCCAACCTAAAGGATTCTATGATGACTACTGCCACGTGGCTGTGGGTTTCTAAAAAGACTTTGAGGCAAGTGATGAGGTTAAACTGGCACAGCATAGAACTAAAACTGCAATGTTAGACTGCTGCTATGCCTTCAAATCTCCTTTTACCAAATAAGAAAAACTGCCTTTAAATAAAAGGTTGGGTCATGAAGAGAGAGTGACATTTGAAAGAGAACAAAGGGAGCATCTGCAGAATTCACAGCCAAGATGTGAGTATAGGAAGAAAATCCCAGTCAAGTAGCAATTGAACAAGAATTTTCCTCAGAGGAGTTCTCAGGTATTTGTTCCTCTATTGCTTTTCTTTTTTTGGAAAAGATTCAGATGTCTTTGGGAGTGAAAACACATTGTGGACAGTGTTTGCTTGAGTCATGCATGGAAAAGCAAGCTCAAGATGTGTTCCACAGCAAAACAAACTTACTCAAGATAACTTAAGTATTAAATTTTGTTCCATTATATCAGTATAATTCTGAGAAAAAAAGATATTCTGTCTTGCAAGTGCTGGCAACTCTTTTTTCATTTTTATAGAGTTTTTTTCCATGCTGGTGCAAGTAGGTTCCAGTTAGGTGGGTTGAGGCTGAAGTGCACACGGGCTGCTGCTGGTGGCTCCAGGATGAGCACTGGGGCACTCATGGGGATGTGACACAACTGAGGCACTTTTCCCAGTGCTGGAATGACAGCTTTATGGGTACTGGTATTGAACTGGGCATTCCACAGGCCTCCATTTCAGTTGCATCTGCAGCCCTGGTTGGGGAAGCAGAGATGATGCTGGGTCGTGTGGGGTCATGAGTGCCACAGGGGATGTGGCAGTGCACAGATAGGTTGTGTAACCTTTATTCTAAATACTAAGTGAAGCTCTGATCATCCTTTTGTGTCCCCAAAATGGAGACTAATTGGTGAAGGACAATTGGAAAAGATTTTTTTCTTTTTCTCTGCCTCTTCCCCTCAGAGATTAAAAAGATTGAAAACTATAGAAATGATGAGTAAGTGCAGAAGGCAGCTTTACTTCTAGAAAACATGGGAGATACTCTGAAATGCAAGAGGAGGAAATTCAAACTCAGTGAAAGAAATAAACATGTTTAAGTGTGTTTCATAACCAATAGAGTTGTTGATACTTAAGCTATTTTATAATTGGAAAAAAAAAGCTGAAATGTAGATATGGGGAATGTTCAGGGTCATCATAATTGAGTGGAACAAACTGTTCCACAATAATTCCATCTCAAGATGCTGTTTACTCCTGGCTGCTGAAGGATGGGGCGTGTTCCTTGCAAAGAGGGACAAATTAATCTGGCTCAGCCTGCTCTGGGGGCTTTGGTGCTCCTGCAGCACCTTGAGCTCATCACTGAGACACTGATCTGACTTGAGATCAATTCCTGAAACAGCCAGATGATTTGTCCACCCTCCTGTGCTTGAAGCTTCATTTCCTACTTCATCCTAACCCACCAATTGTTGGCATTGCTTATTTTTGGTGCTGGATCAGCTCAGAGCACAGACATGATGGTTTGGTGGGGACCTTCTGTGAGGAGCCTGCTTGTGTTTGCACAGCTCCTCTGTGTCTGGCTTGTGCTCAGGGCAAGCTCATCGTGAGGATGCTGTGAGTTTGGAGGTCTGTGAGCATTAAATACTGTAGCTTATTTTAGTGCTGGTGGAGGGTTATCATTCTGGGAACGTGCAAGTGGAAACTTTGTTTAGGCTGCACGTGCAGAACTAACAGCATATTGGATTCTAAAGATAAATGCACATTTCTGTACAAAAACGTGGCTGAACATTTAGGAAAGAGGTTGAATAGACATAAACATGAAACAAGGCTGAGGGAGAAGCCCTCCAACAGTCCCTGCAGATAGAATCCTAGAATCCTTTAGGTTGGAAGGGACCTCCAAGATCATCAAGTCCAACCCTTGAGCCATTAGGGCTCTAAAGGCCTCTGCTAAAACAGATCAGAATCTGTCAGGGCTGGAAGGGACCACAAGGAGCCCCCAGTTCCAACCCCTCTGCCATGAGCAGGGACACCTCCCACTAGATCAGGCTGCCCAGAGCCTCCTCCAGCCTGGCCTTAAAGACCTCCAGGGATGGGGCCTCAACCCCCTCCCTGGGCAACCCATCCCAGGGTCTCCCCACTCTCCTGGGGAAGAACTTCTTCCTCACATCCAGCCTGAATCTGCCCACTGCCAGCTTTGCCCCATTCCCCCTGGTCCTGTTGTTACTCGATAGCCTAAAAAGTCCCTCCCCAGCTTTCTTGTAGCCCCCCTAAGATCCTGGAAGGCCACAATAAGGTCCCCTGGGAGCCTTCTCTTCTCCAGCCTGAACAGCCCCAACTCTCTCAGTCTGTCCTCACAGCAGAGCTGCTCCAGCCCTCGGATCATTCTCGTGGCTCTTCTCTGGACACGCTCCCGCAGCTCCACGTCCCTCTTGTCCTGGGGGCTCCAGAACTGGATGCAGTCCTACTCCATATTCAGACGGCTCAAGCAAGACAGAAGCCACAGGACCAAGCAGAAGAGGTGCAGAGAAGCAGAGGTGTGTGGGTTGGGTTTTACCTGCTCCTTCCCCTCAGCTCTGCACCCTGGGGGTGTGATGGGGAGCACCCTGCACTGGTGTGTGCCTGGCAGCTCCCCTCCACAGCCTGTCTGCAGCCCCATCTAGTCTAAGGAAAGGTGGGAGAAGGCCAAAACATCAGCAGGGCCTGTCTTATCACTGTTAGGAGTCAAAAGGTGTCAGAACTTCAGGTTACACCTTGACTTGTACCCTCTGCTCTCCTTGCCCTCTTTCTCTGATGTCATCAGGACTTTTTCTGGGTCAAGCCTTAAGAGCAGTACTCAAACCTGCTCAAGAACAGAGGAGACAAGGTAAGTTGGTTTGTAAGTTGTTCCCTTTGTTGCAGCAGCAGCTGCTGGTTGCTCCTGCTGCTTTCTTTTGGCCATCCCTGCTGCTTCTTACATTAGTCATATGGGTTCCCTGGGCTGGGTTGCAGCAGCATCCCCAATGTGCCTCCCTGTGTGAAAACACAAAGGGATGTTTTCCATCCCACAAAGACTAGACACACTGGAGAAACAATAAGAGGAAGAAGGGATGCAGAGATCTCTATGCCAGGCAGCTGGAATGAGCTGTGTGGTGATTAATGCATTGTTTACAGATTTACATATATTTTCCTGTGCATTCTGATGCATGAGTAGGAGTAAATTCCCTTCTGTTTCTCATGAACTCACCCGCTTGCCTTCCACTCCCCTATCACTTACCTTCCACTGCCCTGTCTCTTACCAGCTTTGGTTTATTTTATTGGAAGTGCATAAATTTAAAAGAAAAATTAAATAAAAAGGGACTATTTAAGTGATTTTGACTTGGAATTTCTTGGTGGGTCTGGAGTTGGCTCATTTGGAGGAATTTAAATTCTTGACTAGAAACAAGTGCAAGGTTGGTGTTTGCTCTCCTTTGCCATTTTGCTGGCAGTGTAATAACTGCCAGGTGAGGGGCTGGGATGTTATTCTCAGGTTGATAAAGTGGAAAATGCTGTTCAATTCTTTTAAATTACAGAACTGCCAAATCACAAACAAACTCAGTGGAACACAAGAAGCTCTTATGAATTTTATCTCGTTCGTTTTATGATGCACAATATCCTGCCTTTTATTAAACCACCTAAAGGACTGACAGTGAGAATCAAGAAGTCTCTTATTGTTCTCAGGCCACCTTTTAGTTGAGTTTTAGTAAAACTAGAACCTCTCCTTCTTTGTTTGATCCAGAGGCTTCAGTGCAGGAGTGTGAGGAGGCCATGGGAAGATGAGCAGAGTGTTGCAAGAGATTCTAGGTCACAGGGTTTTTTTTTTTCCATTTTATTTTACTACTTAATATATAAATTTAGAAACTCATTAAAGCTTTGTCCTTATGGATTAGGCATACTTAAAACAACTCCTGGATTTTCTCTGAAGGGTCTGACAGAATTTGTTGACAAGATTTAAGGGCAGGTGAAGGGTGTCATGCAAAGCCCCCAGCAGTGAGGAGCTTCACTGATTCCTAAGGGCTTTGAATTTGGCCTTCAGAATTTTACAGGGAGAGCTTTATTTTACTACTTGTATAACTAATAATTCATTGCTGCTTCCTAACAGGAGCCATGGGCATTGATTTTCCCAAAGATTTGTGTGTGGTAGCTTATAAGACTAATTTTTATAAGTTAATTCTGTTTGCAGATGGAAGCAATCTCTTACTGCACTGTCTCTACAAGTCCTGTTGAGCAAATGGTTGTTATTAGCAGTTATGAATTTTATTTAGGCATTATTTTTTATTAATAAAGTACAAATATCTGTAAAATTGCAAAATGGGAATGAAATAGCCACATCTAGTTCAGATGGCTGAGAGATCTTTGCCAAAATTGGTTTAGAAAGCATCTTAAAGATGGACACAGCTCTAGAGTTTTGACAGTGTAATTCTAAATATAATCCTAAATCCTCTTAATTCTAAATATAATTGCATGAAAAGTAAAGCAAGATCAGGGAGAAATATGAGTGCGTGGAATAAATGGGTCTCTTAAACACATTCTGCATTGAGCTTCCTTGGCCTGAAACCTGATTTTTAATCTTACCTCAGGTAATAGATCTCTCCTTAGCATATCCCTTAACCAAGGGAATGGGAAAATAATCATCTTGAAGCCCTATTTCTGGAGGTTTATAACTCAAACACCAGCTCTGGGGTGGAATCTGCTGTGTGGGGTCTCTGGTGGCCTGGCAGGGGGGGTTCCACTCTTTCAATAGCTGCACTGTGGGTTGTGCCAGCTCCTCAGAGGTGGCTTTTCTGAAGCCACCCTGGGGTGGGGCAGCAGGAGGTGGGGTGGGGGAATGGTTTCTGGTGGTTTATGCTGCAGGTTGTTGTCTCAACGTTGTTGCCCCCAAATAACTGTGAATCAGCAGGTTTGTTGCTGCATTTAAGTGCCCCCCACTTACCTAATACCTCTGTAGAACCTCAGTTTTTCTGCTTTTTTAAGTGCTGAAGGGGTTCAGGACCCTGATGGAGCCTGCTCTTCTCCCCAGTGCTTCTTTTGGAAATGCCTTTTTAATACCTTTTTCATTAACCCACATCTTATGGCATCTAGCTTCTTGGATAGACATAAATATGCAGGTCCTGAGGTGCTGGTGAATGAAGGGGAGATAGTTCTGAAATAAACTGGAATTTCTTGAGGGTGTGGACTTAGGATCAGATCCTGAGTGAAATGAGGTTGGCTTAAGTAACAGGTTTGATCCTTTCTTACTAAAAGTACTGAAACACAAACCAGCTCTGGATATATGGTAGTTACTGCTGTGAGTGCCATTTACACTGAGAGACACTTTTGTGAAAGAAAAAATTGTCCTGCAGGTGCTTCACTGTTTACTACCCTTTCAGTGAAGGGTTTTAAAACATGTATGTGATGCTATTTTAATGCAACTTATGATTTATTTAATGTATCTATTAATCTCTCCTTAATTATTCATAGCATTTAAATTTTACATGTTGCTGCCACAAGATCCAGATGCCTTTTCCTAAAGAAACATTGTACTGCCATGGATTATTCTTCAGGGCAAGGTTAAGACTCAGTCATTCTGTGTTACATCCAGATTTAAAGAGGCAGAAGAGTCATGAATCTCAATGAATTCTCTCTTGCTGCTTTTGACTTCCACATCTGCAATGGCTTGGATGGGAAATACCTGCAAATGGCAAAATTTGGCCTGATGTAAAGGGAAAGGATTGGTTAAGCAGCTTGTTTGATGTGCTCGTGTTGTTTCAATGAGCTTCTACATCTCCACGGGGTTAGAATTTTTAAAAGTCTACAGTTTTCATCTGTCTTCTCTGCAGTGAAGAGTGCTTTTTCCTGGTGGCTTCAGTGGGAACAGAGCTGGCACTTGGCTGCCTTTGAAAGCCAGACCCATAACTTATTAAACAACAAATCCCTGCCAGTGTTTCCAGGGGATGTCTGCCTTTGCAGTGGGCATGTGTAGCAGGTCCTCTATAAATACACCCCTTAGGTGAATGGTTACACAAGTGGAAGAGTTCCTGTTGGCCTCAGCAGGGCCAGGGCTTGGCTGCCAGCTGAGGCCAGGCAGTTCAACTCTGGCTAGCTGCAGTGGGCTTTTCCTTTGGGAATTTGCTTCAGTGGCATGCCAGTATAACTTGAGGTGACAATGTCATTGCCATGCTCCTGCTGAGCTGCAGGTCGTGGTGGAACTCACTTTGTAGCATTCTCTCTCTTCAGGGAGCCCAAGTCAGTGCATTTAGAGCACAGGTTTGGCTGTAGTAGCCTGAGTTCCACCTAAATCCTGCTGTAGGTGCCTGAATCTGGTTCAGATCTAACTCAAAACCATAGGCACGTGTAGGTGGTGGAGGCACACTGTGGCAGGTCTCTTAGATTTGCCCTGGAAGTGCCAAGTGATGCTTTTTGTCAGGTCCAGACCCTCAGGAAGAGCTGCAGCCTCACTGGGTTCCTGTTTGCCAGGGGCCCAGTGGCTGTGGGCAAAGCTTGTTTGAATGTTGCTGACAACTGTGGTGCAGCTTGCAACCAAATCCTTGCCTGACAGCTGTCCTCTTTGGGGACAGTCTCCCATCATTTCACTCACTGACTCCACATCTGCTGTAATTTAAAGAAGCTTTTATGTTTGTGGTTTTTTTTTTTTTCTAAAAGGGGAGCTAGAAAGTGTTTATGATTTTCTAACACAGAAGCCAGACAGAGAATACAGAATATGGAGCTTGTCCTGTATTCTTAGGGAAAATTGCTTCTCTTCACACCTGCCTGCACTGAATAATTCAAGTGAACAAATTGCAACCAAATTTTCACTCGGCCCCTGCACATTAATAATCTTACCCCTACAGCTTCCAGTCTTGGCTCTTCAGGGACAAGATGTTGTTTGGACTGTTTTATTACAGGATATATATGTCCTAAGCATATATATCATAATGTTCATTACATTTAGGATGCTTTCAGAATTGAAAGTCTTTAAAAGAAACTTACTTCCCATGGAGAGCAGCCAATGAGTGAATAATCTTTGAAATGGACTAACTAGACATTTTCTCCTTGGAGGTGGGAAGAAACCCCATAAATCTGGGTAATTCCTGTTTGGAAATGAGAATTTAGAGGATAGGATCTGTCTGGTTCCTGTGCCCAGAGCTGAGCCCACCTCCATGGTGTGTGAGGCTGGGCATGTCTTCCCATGCCTTAGAGTGCAGTCAAGGAGGCCCTTTGTGACTTTGTTCTCCTTTTGTTACCTAGTGCAGAAGGAATAGTTCCTGTAACTCCTGTTTGGAAGGGTTCTTGCTTGCTGCTCTAACAAAACTGGCATGGTAGGAACACATCCACGTGAGGACAGTCACTGAAAATACCCCTGTGGAGCTCATAGATGGTGGTGTTTGAACGATGTGTGTGCCTGATGCTCAGTGATGTGGTTTTCCAGCTAAAACTGTTGGGTTGGGGAGAACTTCAGTCCTTGAGTAACAACTTTTGGATCCACGACTGGAGAAGGGGATACAAAGGACCAGTCAGAATGGCCCAAGTACAAATGAGAGGTCAGATGGGTAACAAGGAGTGACAAATCACATTATGGCCATGGGCAGGACCTTCTTATGTTGGCATTAATCTGAAAAAATAGCAAAATGAATCCTTCAGAGTGAAAAGGCAATCAGAGGAGGTCTTTAAATCAGTCTTGGCTCAAATTATATTAGTTTTACTTAAAATTATTCATCCACCCTTGAATGTCCTAAACCTATAGCCACGTGGCAAGTTCTTCATGCAAGGGAAGCTGTTGGTTGAGGAGGAAAGTGCTTTACTTGTCCTGACTTTTCTCTGCAACTTCATTTGAATTTTACTTCTTTCATTATATCAAAAAAATTGTTTTGCTTCAATAAATCTTAATCTCAAACCTGCATTCAGCTGGCCTGGACCTTGCTGTCTTTTTTTTTCAAAGCCTATTTGTCTTCTGTGGGTCGTCCAGCTGCAAAAATAAACAAGGTTGAATGTCTGCCCCAGGGTTAAAGTCATGCTTCTGAGTGTGAAATTTGACAATGTGCATATTTATCCAGCTGATAAACATGTCAAATCTAAGAGATGTGTTTGACAAGAAGATAGGAAGCAAAATTTTGAGGCTGTGGAGGCATGTGTCTGCTGTTGCTGCTTTTCCAGGGGTTTTTGGGTATTTTTCTTGGCATATCTGGGAGTGTTCAAGGTAATAGTTGTGCTGGCAGATGTGAAGATGTAAGGAAAACACCAAATTTCAGTCTCAATTTGTTGGTCAGTGATGGTAGGTGAGAGTGGGATAAAACCTGAGGATTTTGTGATCTGTAGTGAGAGTTTCTTCAATAAACAGAGTAAAAGCTGAGAAAGGACTTAGTTTGCTAATTATGATTGTCTTCATTAAAAGAGAAATATTAGAAAGTGTCCATATGTCATTTATCCTTAAGGGAATAAGCAAAAATATATAAAAGTGATTATTTTTGTGGGGGAAACAGTAATTAACCTATCCTGTTATCATTCAATAGATTTTTTTGCTAGAGAGAGTTTTGCTGGGGAGAGTAATCTTACTTTTGATTACATGCTATTACATGATGAAAACTGCATTTTACTCAAGCTCATCTTTCATTCAACAGATTTCCAATTTAATGTGGTGGGAGCTTCTTGAGCTTAAACGTGGTAGGAAGATTGCTAAAGGTGACATTTCCAATAAACATAATTTTGCTGCAGTCTTTCCACAGCAAAGCTACAACAAATGAGTGGTAGATGTAAAATAATCTTACAGTTGAGAAATACGACTTATAAAATCTGGGTGTTTTAAGTAGCAACATCCCTAATTTCTTTTATGCTTGATTAACTTTTATATTGTGGTTCACAGGGCCAGGAAGACTTAATTATAGTGTGAAGTGTTAGACTGCACAACGGGGAAAGGCATGAGGGCCAGTCCAACTTTGTCCTCAGCTTGGGTCCCCACTTTGGGTCTTTAAAATAGCTCCTACATCATTTTTTTTAAATTTTTTTTTTAAAAATAAAACACCCCACAAACATTTCCCTGTCCTGTAAAGACAGAAGCTGTGAGTGGAAGAGCAGCCAGTCGCAAAGATCCGCATCAGCAAGGGGAAGGAGGATTTAAACTCCCTTTTCATTTGTGCTGAGGCATTAACTGGGAGTTATGAACCAGCACTGTGTAATGAAATAGGTGGAAATAATTTAATAGAGCAGGGGGGGGTGTGCTTAACATGCAGGACGAGGTGTTATATCTGACTGGATTAAAGCAAATTTCATCTCGTGCCTGACGCTGCTGATTCAACAGTTTTATTTTGGTTTATGTTGTTTTATTTTCTTGAGGCTGAAAGTGACTTTGGCCTGAGGTGTGATCTGTTTAATGTGCTAAATGAGCTGCAGGCACTGGGGGTTGGAGCTGTTATTTCAACAGGGACAGGGATTTAATTGGGAAGAGCCCAAATATACAGTATGGGAAGTTTCTTTTTACAGTGTGGGGAGGTTTTTCTGTGATGTGAAATCTCCTCAGATATCATCCCCAAGCAGTAAATAATAACTTACAGTGACATTTCCCCAGAATGTCAGCACTTAATACATAATTTGTGAAAACTTTTCCATGATATTTCCCAAACCTGTATCCAAAGGACCAATATAATTTTTCCTGTAAATCCTTTTATCTGATTCAGCACATTTGATTGAATACTCTTAAAACATGAAAACTATGCAAATAGGTTAAACATGGGCTGAAGTTTGGTCTTGCCTTTGTGGAAAAAGCATCTGCTGACTCCTTGAGGATTTTTAAAATCCAAAATCAAGCCTCAAATGTCCTGGGTTAGCCCTAGGTCAGCGTGTTGGGCTTTTAAACTGGGATGTGTCTCTGATTAAAGATAGGGCAGACTGATGTGGGTCTTAGAGAAGAACATGTCTAGGATGGGTTATCCTGGTTTCAGCTTTTTAGGTGTTGAGAACTCACTAGAGTTGTTAAATATCCTATCTGCTAACAGATATTTTTAATAAAAGAGTCAAGTGTCACTTTTGGCAGTACTACAACTATTGTTGGAATAAGTATGATACTTAAACGTGCAGTTGTAAGAGCTTTCAACAAAAAACACTTTTCATCCTATTTTAATGTATTTATTTTATGGTTCTGAGTCGTGCTTGGGTGCCAACTGAGGAGAGAAGGTGCTTCTGTGGCCCCAGCAGTGGATGTTATTTGGGCTTTGACAAGAACTAGCAGAGAACAGCAGGGATTGAGCCCATCTGAAACAAAATGAGCTCTTGCCAACATTTCCCATGTTCAGTGGCAAATGCTTTGCTCAAGGGATTGTAGACTTTCTTTGGAGGTAATGAATGACTTGAAGAAAACTGTTCAGAAAAAAATAATTGACTTCTTTTTAAGTTGACAGGGAATTCTTTACCATAACATGAGAATCATTGTGTTCGTGTTAAGAATAAGGCAATAACGATAAGGTGATTTTCTGAGAAGAAGTTTACCAATTATTACTTATTTCCTGTGATTTTACTTTTCCAAGAGGTTTGCATTCCTCTGACTTCCACCATAAGACATTTGTCTCGCTTGTTAGTTCAAGCTGAGGTCAAGTTTCCTTTCTCTGACTCTTGCCTCCCTCTCTTTTCCATTCTGAAAGCTTCAAATCTAATTGTGAGTCTATCCTGTAATATTTTTCTAACCAAAAGTTCCAATCCTTTTGAGACCTTTTGACCCTTGAATCTCATTCTTCCAAGACAGATACTTGGGCTTAGCACAAATCATTAAAATATAAAATGCAAGGATGGTAATCAACAAACAAATCTGGAAGGTGACAAAAGACTGGCTTCATTACTGGTATTTCTTCTAAGGGAAGCTGGTGTTCAGTGACCAGTCTGAAATAAAAGGGGGATCTTTGATCATTTATTGCCCTGGAGCAGTGTCCTGGGGACAAGATCATCATTCTATTTGCTGTCCATTGGTGGAAGTTTTTGGTTGAGGTCCAAACCAGTGGAAGCTCAGGGGCAGGTTGGCCTTAGAGTGTTGCTGCATGTTGTGCCTCTTCTCCAGCCTGCTTAAAATGACAACTGCAAACAGCCATTGGTTGTATGAGATGGTTTTTAGATGACACTCCTGATGTTTAGGTGACAGGGGTGACTCTTTCAGTGCAATGTTAACTGGAATTTGGTTCTTACTTGCAGGCTCCAGCATGAATCCCAAAGTCATACAGCTGGGTAAGCCTGGTGCAGTGCTCTTGTTGAATCTTGGGCTGCTCTTTTTTCTCTGATTATGGGAAGCAGCCCTTGAGTCAGGGTTCCTGGGAGTGTGGGTGTTGCTGAGAAACCCAGAGTTAGCAATTGGAGTGAGTTTACAGAAAACCAAACAAAAACAGTGATATCAAGAGTCCTCTCTGCCTGTCAAAAGAGCAGGTCACAATTCCTTTTGTGGGGGGAAAAAGGGGAATACTTTGAAGGAAGTAATTCAAACCAGAAAAAGCCTGTAGGCTTTTTATACCCTCCCTCTAGTCCCCACATGTATTTTGCCACCATAGCACTTTTTTTACTGTCCTATCTACAGTGTAAATTCTTCCTGCCTGCTCTCTGTGAGCCAGGCTCTGGTCATCATATGACAGCCTCAGCAAAACTCAGCCAACTATGTCAACTGCCCCTGCAAGCTTTCCTTCACAAAGGGTGAAAACAACCTAGGAGTGTTGAGAGTATTGAAGGGGAATGACTTTATCCATAGGATTGCTTGGAACAAGCAAGTGTGAGAACAGGAGGAGACCGAGGTGGAAGAAAAATGTCAAGTCGCTACCAGCTTCCAGCCCATGGAGGGGTTAAATGCCTATTTTCTCTTCTGCCTCTTTGTAGGAGTGGGACAAAACTAAAAAAACCCAAAACCCAAAGCCCAGAACAAGCAAACAAACCAAAGAAAACCCCAAACAACCCATCCCCAACTCAGGCCCTTCTCATCCTTACTCTTGCAGCTCCATTTGCTGCCCAAGTTCTTTGACCTACCAAGTTGTGTGTGTCTGATGAGAAACGAGGGGGCTTGCCCCTCTGCTGGGAGGGCTGGGTTCCTGCCAGTGCTGGTCCTGATAACTCAGGAGCAGGTTCTCTCAGCTGCCTGGGCAAAGGCTGTTTTCCTTGGAAGGTGGGGCTGGGGGCTGTCAGCAGAGGAACGTGGTGTTTGGG
Source organism: Merops nubicus (assembly GCF_000691845.1). Lineage (NCBI taxonomy): Eukaryota > Metazoa > Chordata > Aves > Coraciiformes > Meropidae > Merops > Merops nubicus. Next base: position 14,024 of record NW_008620843.1, on the reverse strand, counting down.
GGCTGCTCTGCCCGATAATTCCGCTGCCGCCGTTGTTGTGGCAGAGCTTCATTGAAATGTGTTTGTGCCACAGGAAAGGCAAGCTCCTAATCTTCCTGAGCTCCTGGCAGCTCTCCAGGAAGGAGTTGTTTTGTGTGCAAGCTGTTTCTGGAGGCAGCGGGTCGTAGTTGCTGCTGTCAGAAGAATGGGAGGAAAGGAGATTCCTTGTGCGCCGGGGCTTTCGGTCGTCGTTGGGACTCGGATTTGAGGTTGGGAGCCATGGTCTGGCTGAGGACAGTTCTCTGGTGGGGCCAGGGAGTTGTTACCACCTAGGAAAGGCCAATGGGGTGCTGGGGGTCAAGGGGGTAAGATTTCTTACAGTGCTTGGGGTGGCAGTGCTGGCGTGACCAGCCTCGGGGTTACGGTGCCCTCGTGGAGGCAGGTGGACAGAGGAGGCACCATGAGGTGTCCTTCAGTGGGAGGTTTGCCAGCTGGGGCCCACCTGACCTAAACCAAGTGTTGGAGGGTGCATGACACAGTTTTTCTCCTGCTCTCCCCTTAGGTGACCATGAAAGCAGGGTTGTCCTGGTGGATGGCAGCAAGCAGCACAGATGGGTTGGAGCTGGTTGTCAGGCTTCACAAAACCCACCAGAATGGAGACTATAACCCTCCAGCAGCAACTGATTACTGCAGAGCTCACATTTATGACCTAAATCATGTTAAAAATGTTCATAAACTTCTTTTTGACCCATTTGTTTGTCCCTTTTTGCCCAAATTTTCTGTAGAGGACAGAGCCCACAGGCTTCTCTTGGCCATATCCACTTCCAGCAGCGAAAAGGAAACCAGGCATTCC
>NW_008620843.1:0-13165 GCF_000691845.1 Merops nubicus | reverse complement strand
GGAATTATTATCAGAATTCCTTTGTCTCCACAGGGCAGGAAGCCAGGCTGCATTGCTTAAACAACGTGTTTCCAGCTTTAAACCTCAGAGGCTGTCTATATTTCTCCATTTTCTGCAGAAATTTCAGGATGCTGCCTGCATTTTGTAACAGCAGCTACCCTGACAGCTCATTTATACGCTTCCTCTACTTTCCTTGCCCTCAGCACTATAGTATCTGAGCTCATCCCTGTGTAATAAAATAGTAGGTAGCCTGGTTTTGTTGCCTTTTTAACAGGACTTGCAGTGGTCCTATGGATGTAACATAATCTGGTTTGTAATTCTCCCCTGACCGTTCTACTTGGAGTTCTCCTTCAGTTTGTGGTTACAGTCACGTCTGTCTGTTATTGCCCAGAACTCTGGGAGTAATTAGGTCTTTTTTGTCTTCATTCTAGAAAGTCTCAGGAGATACAGTCCCAGTTTGCAGCTGCTGGGAGAGCAAAATGTTGGTGTTTTTTCTTTTTCTAGAAATGATGAGATTCCACAACGTTGTTGTGTTTCAGGATTGGGATTAATCAGGTAGACATGATAACTGTGACTGTGCCATACCACCTGCTCAGGAAATGTTCAACCCAGGAGCAAAACAAGATCTCTTTTTCTGTCATTTTGCCTGCTGAAGGAGCAATTTTTTGGTCCTGGCCACATTCTGAAGGCTTCTTTTATAGGATCACGAGAATCAGAGCAAAATGTTGGTGTTTTTTCTTTTTCTAGAAATTATGAGATTCCACAACGTTGTTGTGTTTCAGGATTGGGATTAATCAGGTAGACATGATAACTGTGACTGTGCCATACCACCTGCTCAGGAAATGTTCAACCCAGGAGCAAAACAAGATCTCTTTTTCTGTCATTTTGCCTGCTGAAGGAGCAATTTTTTGGTCCTCGTGATCCTATAAAAAGCCTTCAGAATGTGGCCAGAATCATAGAATCCTTTAGGTTGGAAGGGACCTCCAAGATCATCAAGTCCAACCACCGAGCCACCAGGGCTCCAAAGTCCTCTGCCAAAACAGATCAGAATCTGTCAGAATGAACTCCTAATAACTGCAAGGCAGGAAGGAAATGAAAAGACTCACCTCTCCTGCAGGTGCACACACAGACATGTGCAGTCCTCATTCATTTCTCAGGTCACTCTCATGATTCTGTGTGCACCGTGTGGCATGTGAGGGACCCTGGATGGGGCAGGGAGGGGGCATCAGGAGCTGGTGCAGCCCTTTGCCTCCTGCAGGAGGGTTCATGGTGAGCTGCCTTGGTCCCCAAATGCCTTTCTCAATTATTTGGATGTTTAGGGAGAGGAAATACGTACGTTGCTTTGCCATTAGTGAAGTAATCAGGAAATAAACAGCAGACCTTGTTTAAAATACTTGTTTTGTTTTGTTCTGGTGATGTAGATAAGCAGCTGTGAGAGCTCTCAAGCTTGGCTGCTCCCTGTGTCATCCTAAGCTTTGTCTGGGTGTCAGAGCCCCTTGTGCAGCTGAACCAAGTCCTGTTCCCCCTGATTAAAGAAACACCAATGATTTAAAGACTTGCAGAATTGCTGTAACTGCTTATTGAGCATTTTCAGGTTCTAGACACTCAGTGCTTGCTATATTTTTCTGATTTTATGCCTGTTGAATTAAATGGTGCTTGAAACATAAAAAGAGAAGGGCAGGAGCAGCCATCAGATAGTGGGTCAGAGCTCTGGAAATGAAGAAAGCAGAGGTGAGGCTGGGGCAGGACCCTCTGTTAGGTGCATCTGCTCTGGCACAGGCATCCCTACACCCCCAAAATCAGGGTGGTTTGAGGTCTCCAGAACATGCAGGAGACATCTGCAGAGTTTTCCAGAGTGCTGAAATAGTTTAGGAAGGTGCTGGTTTCAGCCAGAGGTGGACATTTAGGCTGATTTCTGAGGTTCCTCTTGAGGCTTCCCCCTCCCAAGGATTTTGTCCAGAGACACAGATGCTCCAGCTGAGGAGGCAGCAGCCTCAAGCTTCCATGTTCCATGGCCTGGCAGACAGACTATTGGAGATGGGAGTACCAACAGATTTTTGGCTTAAAAGCAGTGCCATCTGAATACTTCTCTTATTATTCCCTTCCACAATCAGCCCCCAAAAAAGTCTTCTGGAGGAGATGGAGGCTGTACCCCCAGCCTTCTCTTCTGCTAGCCTGTAGCTGGATAGTTAATTTTTCCTCAGAATTACGTTCTCTGCTGAGATTGCCAGTGGAGTGGTTTTACAAAATGATCCTTTTTCCTGTGGCAAACGTGTCCAGGCTCAGCAGGGGCAGGAGGATGTTGTTCTGTGATGGCTCATTAATGGGCTGTGGGAAGCAAGAGGACGTATTTAATCTTGCAACATCTTTTACTGCATTTAATAGCCTGTCTTACACCTTAATCACTCTGTGTAGAGAAATTAATCCAAAAAACCCCTTTTGTCCTGATAATTTTAAATCTTCACTGTGTTTGCCCACAGAAGCCTGTCTTCCTCTGGCAGTCCCCCAGCTTCTGCTCTTGCCTGGTCACAGGAGTGCTGCTCCTTGGTCATCTGTAGGGATGATAATTGTATAATCTGACCTTCCCTTTCCCTTGGAGACCTGCTGGTCCTGTGGTTTTCCCCTCTGTGTTTCCCAGTACCTCCTCATGCTGTAATAAGACACTCAGGATTTTGGGGAGGGTATTTTTCTGTTTTTTTCTGGCTGGGCCTGCAGCCTATGGAGAGTGATTGCTCAGTGGCTTCAGGAGTGCCAAAGGTGCTATTTCTGCTCTCACTTGGCCATCCCTTGAGTCTGATTTTGAGTAGTAACCCCTGAAAAGGGAGTTTACAGCTTGGATAACTGCCTCCTGATGGGGTGGTAGATAAACATAAAAATGATTCATAGGTTTGATCTGATTCAGAATTCCTGGAGATGTAGTTTCCAGTTGTGGCCTACCTTGCAGTTTTCCAAGTGGAAACCAATATAAGTGTTACCTAGAGCTTGTTGTATCAGTCCTAAAACTCTCAACCAGCCAAACTAACATTTCTTCATGATGTTTTTTCAGTGTCTGATGACTGGGGCCTGTGAAATAGAGTTCTGTGAGAAAAACTGTGAGCATCTGTGGGGATGACGAGGGACCTTCAGTGCTTCTATTTGGCACCCGAGACACTTTGACCCTCCTGTCCTCTGCTTTTTGCTGCTGCTGGGGAGCTTTATGTTCTCACTTGCTGGTTTTTTTTCTTTTTGCCATACTGCAAAGTTTGGTTTTGCCCAGGAGCTGTTGGGACACCCCTCCCCTCCTGCTGCTGAGGCGCCTGCAGTTGGGGCCGCTCCTAATGAGCAGATGACAGCGTGGTGGCACAGGGACAAACCCAAGCAGTTGAGTGAGGGGGCTGATAAGGATTTTATCAATGGCAATCCACAGGAGATCGATGCCAGAACCAGCTCCCGGGCAGGGGGAGAGGTTTCAGCAGCAGCATAATGGGTTTGATTTTCTCGGGTTCCGTCGATAACGTGGCAGAGGCATTTAGCAGGGGCTGGAGTGGAGCTAATAGGATATCAAGCAGGCCAGCAAGGCAAGCTTGGCTGTTGTCACCTCCAGCACCAAATCCCCTCAAACAAGCCAAGGTTAGTGTTGCAGCAGACCATTAGCATGCCAGCGTCAGCCAGCTGTTAGCAGGAGCGCTATGGATGGCTTCAGAGAGGTGAGGAACTAAAGCTTACCTTGTCTGACATCTGATAGCTTTTTTTAGGCACTCCTGTAGTCAAATCCTTTTTCTCTGAGTATTTAAGTTGAGCTTTGCTTTTTTTTTTTTGTAGATGAATTCATCTGGAAATCTTGTTGCACGCTAAAGCTGAACACGCAACAAAACCTCCTAACGAATGCCAACCTCAATCAGTGAAGCTCTGGACTAGAAGCCAACCCTATGTTTGGTTTTTTTTTAGGTTGTCACAAGGCAGCATTTGGGTGAGCTCAGGCATTCCTTGGGTGACCCTCTCCTGAGGTGAAAGCCTTGGGTGGTGCCACAGCAGAGCACAAGCTGCCCCTCACCACAGAAGGGTGTGCAGCAGCCTGCTCAGCCCAGAGGTGCCCACCACAGCTCCATCACCCCGTGTCTGAGTGGCACTGCCATCCAGACAGAGGCTAAATATTGCCAATCTGAGCCAGACAGCCTTGATGAATCATTAAAGGCATGGCTAAGTCTCCCTCAAGCCCATGAGAAGTAGTTTTCCCTGTAATAAATGGAGAATCCGTGATTAAAAGCTGCTGCAAGTGAGGAGCCACTGTTTTCATGTGGAATCTGTGTAAAAATGGCTAATTATGGAGATAAGGTAATTAGGACATGGCTGTGTGTGATGTGTGCTGAAAAGGGGAAACGTGGCATATGCTGCCTGAGAAATAAAACAGTGGCAGGGGTAACGTTGAGTTCTGGATGTTTGAATTGGCATATGTGAGCTCTTCCCTTTGCTGGGACTCAGTTTTGAAATACTCTGTGAACTAGCTAAGCTGAGTTCATTATATTTTTAATTAGAGGGAGAAGTGAAGAAGAGCTGGACCCGTCATCACAAGAAACCTCAGCTTGGGGTGGGCAAATTTCAGACAACAGCAAGGCTGAGAAATGCAAGCCCTGTCTTAATGCTAATGCCACAGTGTTCACTGTCCCCAGGCTTGCTGGTGAATAGCTCCTAAACATTCTGGGGAGCTTAATAAACTTTTGCCTGAGGCCAACATCTTTCTGTCTGCCTGCTGGTGCCAGGGCTGATGCTGCTGCCTGATGGGGGAACTGGGCTGCACTTCAGTGAGAAGTTCTCCAGCACTTCCTTAGCAGGAGGGTTATGTAAGATGTGCAACTGTAATAGAAAATCACAGAAGCCAGGGCTAAAAATGACCTTTGGAGGTCATCAGATCCTGCTGCTGGGAGGCTGGAGGCTGCCAGGGTGAGCCCTGAGCAGCTTCACCACTTCAGAGATGTGGGTGCTGTAAATGTGCCTGCGTGTAAATCCAATAGGGTGACTTATTGTTTTTTCTTTCTGTTCAAACAAGGTAGCTGAAAGGGGATGGATTGCAGTAATGACATGTTTTAGTCATGAATATTAATGTGGAGGTAATTAAATCAGAATTACAGGACAGGGAGATGGTTTTTGTGCCACTGAATCCACTCCCCAGTTAGCATGGAAACCCTTTCATAAATATATGGAGCTGTCAGATAATGACAGGAGGGTTTAAAGGAGCCCTCACAGCCCTTGTTTTTCATATTCCATTTATTGAGAGATGACTTGGGCTTCATTGGGGGATGCTGGGTGTGGATTTGAAGGACCAAAATCTGATTTGATCTGCAATTATTACACTCTTGCCAACACAGTGCAGGAAGAGGAGGGTAACAAACGACTCTCCCTGTTGAAGTTGAATGGACCTTCACCAAACCTTCCTTGCTGTGCATCAAAATATCACCACACATAACACTCTGAATTCTTTTCTGAGGTAAATTGTTGGTGGTTTCCCTTGTTTATAGTGTGTTTAAAAGATGCACACTGGGATGTGACAGCTCTCCAGATTCTGCTGACCTGCTTTAGGAATGTGAATGCCAAATAGAGCTGAGCCAGTGGAAGCAGAAAACATTGATGTGAACAGACCTGAGGTGAGGTTTGCATTGTTACAGAACTGGGGTTTCTCTGGCCCTGAGGCTGTAAGGACAAGTGGCTGCTGCTGCTGCTTCAGAGCAGCCTTCTGTCCAGCATAACATCTTCTCTTCGTGCTGGCTCCAAGATCATGGCTGGAGATCAAGACAAGCTCTTCTAATATCTCCAGCCTTCGAAGTATTTTCAGCTTGGAAGATCCTCCATCCTCTGGGATGTCTGCTTTGCTCACCCACAATAATACCAGTGTTCTCCAGAGTTAAGAGCCTGAACATTTGTTTTAACTTCCTTGAAGCAAGCAGCATCTTTTGTGTTGATGGGTTTGTCCTTTAAAGTTAGTCAAGAGGAGGAGGTCTGTGGAACCGTGGTGCTCTGTTTTTGCAGAAAACTCTTATAATTTGGAGTCAGTGGTTTGGTTTTTTCTAAAATGCAGGAAAATGAAGTTTTAATTACTGAGTGGCTACACTTATTGTGAATGAGTTTGAGTTTGTATCAGTACTAGAGGTGGTGCATCTCCTCTTCTTTACATCAGATCCTCTTCTGGTCATGAGATAAAATCCCTCCCATCTGCTGTATTGTGCTTCTGACTCAAGCTCATTTGAACAAGTAGAAGTGTAGGTTGAACCCCTAAGTTTTTGTTTTCTATGGGGTTCTGATCTGTTTGCTTTGCAGGAAGCTAACAGGCTGGGTAGAGAACCTCGGTCTGAAAAGTCCTCCAGTGCAATCCCACAGTTGCCTGTGAGTTGTAACCCTCCAGTCTCTGAAAAAAAAACCCTCAAACCACCAAACCAGAAAAAAACCCAAAGTATCAGAGTTTAACATGACATCCTCAACCATTCTAAAAGAGCAGGGGCTAATATATCCTAGAGAACATTTTAAATTGCTTGATAGACTAAGATCAGGCAGAGCCACACAAAAATGGACAAAGCCAAGGCAAAAATAAGCCCTTGGCAGCAATGTGAGTGTCTGAAAGTTTGACATAACCCTAAAATACCTCCTAGCTTCAAGAGTGTGGATGTCAAAAGCAAAAGAGATCAGCTACATGAGTCTTGATGATCTAGAGTGATGGATGTGGGGAAAGGGTGGGTTGTCTTTGAGTTTCCTTAAAAGCAAGGTATGTCTCAACTTGGAAAAGATTTTGGTTTCAGTCCTGGAATGAAACGCCACAGGATAATCCTTTTCAGTGTTGCTAAAAGGTCTGGAATCTGAAGCAGGGAAGCTCATTTGGTAGGAGTCCATTCCTGAGAATGGGAATTGTTCAAAATTGTGACTTCTGTAGAGGTGCCTAGTGAAGGAAGGTGGGAAGGAGCAGAAATAGTGTCACCAAGAAGCCCACTTCATGAAACTGGTAGTTGGGTTACTGCAGTGTTATAGCTCTGCAGTCAGCTCTTCTTTCACTGTGGGCCCAAATGTGTCTGTTTTTATTGGAGTTAGTGGTTGATGTGAACCCAGGTAACAGTTTCTGAGCTGTTGTCCAGAACACAGTAGTTGTAGGGATGGTTTTTTTTCCCCTGGGTGTGTCCTCAGCAGAGGAAGCTCGGTGGGTTTGTGTTGGGAAGTTTATCTGTAGGCAGCCTACAGCTCCCAGGGAAGATTCTGCAAAGCAGACAGGGCTGTTCTGTGTGCTTGCAGCTCTGAAAATGAGCAAGGTGAGAGAAATCTGGGGATGGATGAGCCACAAAAAGGTTTTGTGACTGATGACATCAGCGAGGGATCATCTTGTGAGGTTGTGGAAGGGATGCTAAGTTTCTGTCCTGCTTCCCCTTTGGGAAACATTTGTTTTTAGCTCAGATAGTGAGGCTGAAGCATTCTTCCCATCAGTTCATCCTGCTTCCCTTTTCAATTGCTTAATTGCCTGGTGAAAATTTGCCTGGTGTGACAATGGGAGGGATATCAGGTAACTCTCTTCTGGGTGGCATTTTAAGATTTGTTCTTTTTTTAGAGCTCCTTACTGGTCTCCAGGCTGATTCAGGCTGGATGGATCATATATAGGCCTTATCACAAATACTTTTAAGATGCAAATTTTGTTTTTTAAGCTTGATGACAGTGTTTTATTTTTACTCTGTATTTTGAATTCTGCCATCTCTTCTGTCCTTGACTGGCGTTTCTGCTTATTTTTTTTTCTCTAAGCTTATAGCATCACAGCATAAATATATTAACAGATCCTGAAATATATATATGCATCTAGTCAAGATGACTCACATAAATAAGGATTTGCTTGATCAAGCCTTTGGTACATGACCTAATTTCCCATTTTAATCAGATTACAAAAGGAAAGTAACTGTTTCACACTTCAGAAGGGTTAAAAGGCACAGGGATACCAGACTGAAATCCTCAGCTGGGCTGAACTGGCACTGGGAGTTGTGAGCTGACAGCAGAGTTGTGTGATGGAAAGCAGCACAGACCTCAGCTCTGGACTCCCAACCTATAAATGAAGGCATAAAACTGAGAGGCAGATGTTGCCAAGAGCTACACATCACAGGGGGAGCTAATAAAGGGTGGGCCAGATGATTGCAAAAGAGCCAGAGCTGAATGGAAGGGAGCTGAGATGAAGTGGGCAGGTGGGCACAGCGGGGCAGTTGGCCCAGAGGGTGAAGTCCAAGCCCAAGGTAATGTAGCCATGGGCTTGCAACCAATGAATTTAGAGATGGTTGATGCCAAAGGAAGCTTCTGCTTTGGTCCCTTTGAGAAGATGGCTCCACAGAAACCACCACAGAGATGTTCTGGGAGCTGTTGCCTGTGCTAATGGCCACCATGGTGAGGGAGCTTCAGGTCCTCCCAGAGGTGCTGCTGCTGGGAAGGGAGCTGATTTGGTGGGAGGGACCCTGTCCTATGCAGTTAATAGAATAAGCTGCTCATTCTCTAATTGCTCCTTGGGCTGGGCTCATGACTCCCCAGAGACACACCCATCCCTAGCTCTGAAAGTCCTTATGCAGCAGAGCACACAGAACCTCACGTTACCTCTTGCCTTTCCATCCTGCCAGGCTATTTTTAATCCAGTGCCTTGCTGCCTATTAATCATTTTTGACAAATGACTGTGTGTTGCCTTCATTCATTACACGTAGTGTAAATTCCCATACACTGGCTGTGCGTGCATATTTTAGCCTGCTGCAGGCTTGTGAGAGCAGTGAGTGACACCTCATTTCCCATCCTTTTCTTTTATGGGCAGGCTGCCATGGTGATTCAGTATCAGAGGGAACGTGAGGAAATTCATCTGTCAATTGAAAGCAGTGAAAAGCTCTGTTGTCAGTGCAGCTTTGCTCAATCCACCTCTTCCCAACCAAGATTTTTCTCCTCTTTCTGTTGTCAGTGCAGCTTTGCTCAACCACCTCTTCCCAACCAAGATTGTCTCCTCTTTCTGTTGTCAGTGCAGCTTTGCTCAACCACCTCTTCCCAACCAAGATTTTTCTCCTCTTTCTGGGCTTTTCAGTGGTGCCTTGCTCTGGTGGAGGGTTTCCAAAAGAGAGCACAAGCTCACAGAGCTCAGGGGATGGGTTGGAAGAACTCGAGTCTGGGTGGGCTTTCTGTAAGATGTGTCTGAGAAGGGGCCACCTTTAAGCATGACAGTTTAGAATGGAAAGCACAGAGGAGCTGGGTTGATCCCAGTATCAGTGTTCTCTACACTGCCCTGGAGAGGAGCTGGATGGTTGGTGGATGTGTGAGAGAGGCCATCTGCTGGGAGGAAGGTCAGAGCAGGGCTCAGGCTCTGAGGCTGGTCGGTACAAGCAGATCTCTGTGGATAATACAAGTTTGTGTTTGTTTTTTTTTTCTTTTTGATTTTTTAGAATCAACCTTGTCCTATGTTAGGCAGCTGGAGGCCAGAGTAAGACAGCTGGAGGAGGAAAATCGCATGCTGCCCCAGGTGGGTGACTTCTCTTGGTGGGAACAGTAGGTGGCAGGTAGACAGCAGCGTGCTGGAGATGCACCCACTGCTCCTTGGCATGGTGACCTGCTCCCTGGGATGTCCAGAGCCACTCACATCTGTCTGTCCATCTTGCTCGTGGTGGAGTGGGGTATTTATTTCAGGCTGTGACAACACCTTCATTCATTTTTCTCCTCTGCAGGTGTTGATACCTTGCTAAGAAAAACTCCCTGGGAGCCAATACTTGTCATTGATTATAAGGGTTGGAAGTTGCAGCCAACTGACCCTTTACATTCTGGTGTTCTTCCAAGAGCTGCTGATTCAAATATCCACTACTTTTTATAGTTAAGCAAAACATTTGGCTTTAAAAATGCAAATGTTTTAAGTAATAAAGATTGGGGGGTTGTAATGTTTTGAGGAATATCTAAACGCGAGGCTGAACGTAAATGGAATAAATATCAAATATGAAATTAGAGCTTTTCCCACTATGTTTTTAAGAATCAAAAATGTGAAGTTCCTTAAGAATTCATCGAAGACACTTGGAATTGTTTGATATGTACCTGTACAGACCAGCATGTTCCTCTTAAATTTCATTAACTAATCCTTAAAGTTGCCCACTCGAAGGAATAAAAAAAGTTGCATTTCATTTCAATCAAACATGGTTTTAAATGAAGAGGTTGGTATGAAGAAGTCCTTTTATTGACCACAATACTATTATTTGAATGTAAAATACAGGATAGCAGTGAAGTGTAGCAAGAAAACTCACTGTAAAATTCACCGGCTCTGATTGACTCTTTGTATAAGCCAAGATGAGCTAAGACCTCAGCCCCAGATTAACAATTTCTGTTCTCCAGGCAGATTTTAGTCAAGTGTGGTGGTTTTTTCCCCTCACACAGTTGGAAGGGCCTCTCTAGCTCTTGTTTAGCTTTTGACTTGCTAGGTAACCTTGAGCAATCTCTGTAACTTCTCTAAACCCTTATTTTAATCTGGAGAAGGAAGACAGCAGCAATGGTTAAATGTCTGCTCACTACATGCATACAGTCTTCAGTAGGAAAGACAAAGGTTGATTTTAACTGATAAAGACTGTTACTTTCTTGTCAAGAGCCCTGGCCAGGGCAAATATTAACAGACCTGCCTGAAAAATACTGTTGTGGTGTGTCTTGGGTCTGGATCAACGCTGGGGAATAAGTTGTGCTGCACATTCCTCCTGGGCAGAAGCTTCAGGAGTGGCCATATCTTTTATTTGTCCAGAGTTTGAGGTGCTCAGGTGGAGACCCATGAAATCCATGGCCAGATTTTGCCAAAAACTTGAACACCCACGTTGTGGATGTTGAGTTCACTGAATGTCTGTTAGATGGGGTGCCAAACCCAGAAAATTGGGCTTGTGAAAATAGCACTGAAGCCTGTAGCTGTTGCAGGAGTAATTGGAGCAAAATATGCTGCTTGTGGGGTTTTTGAAGGGTAAGAACAACCCTGCCAACTGCTTTTTGTTTTCAAATGGACAGGTTGGAGTTTGTTTTATGTTGGGTTTTGTTGACATGAGGATCTGTAGCAGAGTTCTGCAAAATCTGGATGCTTTATGGTGAGAACTGACAAATGACAGGGGTTCACCTTTCCTGGCTTGTCTCACCTCTGCTCCTGAGTGAAGGCATTGCTCTGGGGAGAGAGGAGGTGGAGACACCAGCCTTGCCCTGACTGTGCATTTGCCTCCCTCAGCACTGCGTTTGCACAGGCTCCTTTTGGGGGTTTGTGGTTGCTGTGAGCAGCACCTCGAGGGTGCAGGATGGAGCTGCATGAGCTCCTGCCCCTCCTTCCATCCCATTTAATGAGAGGAAGGGGAGTTTGTTGGGCATTAAGCCAAACCAAGTGCTTCTGACAAATCAGCTGGAAACACACGATGAGCTCCACAACTGGGGAAGGTTTTTTGGCTCAGCTCTTGCTCCCTGACAGGGCTGTGCCTTTAAAATTTCCTTGTAAAGTTTGCTTTCTGTGTAGCCCCTCTTTGGTGCTGTGCTGGAGGGGTTGGGAGTTGCAGGGCTGCACTTAGTGTGAGAGAGGAGGTGACTTGGACCTGGGAGTGGGACACCTCTGCTGGGTCTCTTCAGTAGAGTCCTTGCCTTGCTTTTGGTGGCTTTTTTTATCTACTCCTGTCACTCTTCTCTTCTCTTTCCTCTCTGCTTTCAGAATCTTTCCCCCTTTTCTGCTTGTTTGTCACTCATGAGAGTGCCCTGGCACATTTGTTGACACAGTTTGGCTAAATCACTCTTCATCTGTCCCTTAGGTGTGGTTCTTTCCCAGTTTCTTTTGCTGTGATTGTCTCCTTCATCACATACTAGTTTTCTTTTCAAAACCCCACAGACCTCTACCGTAAAGGTTTTATTAATATTTAGTGGCAAGAACATTTCCAGGCAAAATGGGTTTTAAGTGCTGCCCTCATTGTTCAAATGGAATCTGAGTTTTAGCTCACTCTGCTTTCCTGAAGGGCTGCTTCCTCAGGGGAAACACAGCACCACCACCAAGTCAATAGCTGAGTTTGATCAGGTAATAGAAAAGGTATAAAAATGACACAGATTCACTTAAGGCTGTTAATGGCTCTTCCTGTGCTGCACAGAGGATCTGGTGGTGGTTCGTAGCACAGTAGAGGGTTTAGGAGTTGGGAGAAGCCATAGATGGGTTGTAGGTTTGCTGTGGTAGAGCTGTAATGAGCTGTTGGGTTTTAATTCTTATTATTCTTTTTATTTTTCCCCTTTCTCTCAGCTAGCATGTAACAAGGTAGGATCCAGACCCTTTCAGCTTCTGGCCACAGATAAGGGTTTTGTGCAAGAGAAGGGATCCTTTCCAACATCCATGGTGTGCAACAGGGTTTTTTTTGTGGAGAAAGCCCAACTGTGCTGGCTGCTAGATGCATTTCTGGCTTGCTAGAGGCATTTCAGGGCAGAGCAGTTCCCCTGAGGGGCTGGGGCAGGGAAGTTCTGTAGCACGTGGGCTCTGGTGCTGCCTCAAGGCCAGGGAGCTGCAGCAACGCTGGGGATGAATTTTGCTGCCAGTGTTAAAAAAAAAAACCCAAACAGGAGAGTCTGGCCAGTGCTCTCCCCAGCATGCAGTGTCTGTCAGCATATTGATGCTCAGCAAGAATTAAGAAAATAGGTGGGGACCAAAAAGTGGATTCAGATGCCAGTGAGAGCTTCCTGGGCTGTGACAGAACTGTTGGGTCAGTGAGTAGCTTCAGCTAACTGAGAGCAGGAGTGTCCTCCCAGGCTTGACGTGGTCCTTAACTGCTGTCCCTGCTCTGGGCTGAGATCAGGCTCTGGCATCCACACATCCATTCACCAAAGAGATCCCCAAATTTTCATCGAGGTGGAATTTCAGGGCTGAGAAGCTCAGCTGGAATGTTGTGGAAACGTGGACATCTGTCCCAGAGCCCCAGTGAATGCATTTGCAAAAGAGATGCTTGGCAAGCACCCAATTTAAATTGCTTCCCTTATTCTTTGTTTCATGGGAGGGAGGAAGGAAGAAGAGGCAAGGAGGGAGATTGTCAGACACGTCCCCCCTCCACCTCTTTGTCCTTGTGATTTTAGCCTTAATGAAGGGGGAAGGAAGCCTTGGGTTAGGGTAAGGGGCTGAACCCCTCTGCTCCCTCTCACAGGGTGGGTTCTGCCTCCCTTTTCCCTTTTCCCTTTTCCC
>NW_008620842.1:90796-123049 GCF_000691845.1 Merops nubicus | reverse complement strand
GTGAACTACTTTTACTTCACATTTCAGCTGCTGATCCCTTAAAGGCCAGTGGTTGCTCTTACGGAAGATTTTTGTGACAAAATTCTGCAACTGGAATTTTGTTTTCACTGGAGCGAATTATAATGTAATGTCATCTCTGAACACATACCTGCTGTATTGATAATATGCAGTAGATTGTTAGTAGAATTATTTTGAACTGAACCTATGAAAAAGGCATGGCTTTTTGTGTGGTTTTATTTTGCTCTTCTTTCCCCATGAAGTATAAAAAATCCAAACCAAACAACAACAAAATCAAACTAAATAAAGAAAAACACACACCCCTTGAAAAAAAAAAAAAGCAAACAAACAGGAAACAAAACGGCGCATTGTAGTTATTTCATGCTTGTTGCTGTTTAAAATGTTGGAATTTTTCCTGGTACTTTGTTGTATTGCTTGAAAGTCTTGCAAGGGATGTACAACTGCATGCTGAAATCAAATGAAAGTGCTGACTGGAAGCTCTCATTGCACTTTTCTGAAAGCTTGCACTTAAGTTTTCCAAGTGCAAGGAAACAGCAGCAGACCCTTTGTGCCTCTGCAAAGTATTGTGGTGTTTTTTACCTTAATCCCTGGCAGCTTCACCTCCATTTCCTTGGCTTGTCATCAACATCTCTATCAGAGTTAAAACTCCAATGCATGTAGCAAGAAACGAAGCGTGTAGGGGAAAAACATGAAGACCCTTGACTGAAATAGTTCTTTAGCTTATTAACAGACAAGTGTGCATGTCAGAAAAACACACTTGTTTGCTGTGAGTATATGCAATAGCTGATGGGTAAAGAAACAGAAACCTTAATTGCTGCTTGCGTTTAGGTCACTGTTCATTCATTCATTCATTGCTGGAGCTATGAACTATTCATATGTTGCCACAGTATGTTACTTACACACGAGTGATGGTGAAGGAAGGAAGAGCTGAGATGCTGCACAGGCGTCGACATCGGGGGGGATTAACATGTCTGCTTCATTAATATATATGTGCATACATTAATGTTGAAGTATTGAAACTGTCTCAAATGAGATTAAAAACTATCTCGTAAGGTCTGCTGTAGTCCTTAGAAACATTTACATTTTTGGCATCAGCCTTAGCAGGTTTTTAACTATTTTACTTTTACTTTGCCAGTGGGGGATACGAGCGCAGACAGTGCTCATCGCTTGCCTGCTGCCTAGTTTTCTGTTGTTTTTCCTTAGCCAGGTCTGCTCTCTCTACTAGCTAGCCATCATTAAGCATATATGAATCTCTGTGGAGTGGCAGGCATGGATTCTGTGAGTGACATTTCTGGCAGCACTTCCCTTGTACATGGCACCAGGCCTGATTTTCTGAAATTTAAAGCATCTCTGATCCCTATTTTGCTTCTGCTGAAGCTGGAGGTACTCTGTCCTTTTGGAAGGCATGCTGCTCTTTGGTACATCTCAGGCAGTTAAGCGATGAAGAAGCCCTGGAAACTTAGTTCTGCTCATGTGACAGCAGGTTGGTTCTGTGTAGCAGCAAAGATAGCGCCTGTGTGAAGGCATCGCCGCTCCTGCTCTATTAGTTATAGATCCAATAATCTGCCTCTGTGAAACTAGGTTTGGAGATCAGTAGTGAATTGTTTCGTAATGTTTATTGCAGCTCTTTAAAATATATTTGCAATGTATAAAACACTTTGATATATCGAAGCTCACATTCTAATAAGATTACATTAAGTATCCTAATAAGATCAAGGCTTGAAATTATGTTTTTCCGGATTTGAGCGATATAAATTAATTTTAGTTTAAACCAGTGTCAGCGTTCTTAGATGTTCGTTATAAATACTCCCATTGCAGTTTATGTGGGTCTGCATTTAAAGAAAAAAATTCAACTCTCCTATTAACACAAGAAGCAGTTTCTCTTCCTCTCCTTCCTGTATGCTGCAGCTACAGATTATCAAGGCAGTGCTGTAATTATTAAACTCAACCAGTAAATTATATAGAGAACAACAGTGGCTGATCAGTGAACTCTGCTGGCACTGGCCTTTCACTTTTCATTTAAGTCTAGCCTACTATATAAAATGAATTCATTATTGTCAATTTAGATCCCTTGTGGAGGCTAATCCACATCACAAAGCCATTCTACACAAAAGTGAATTCTCTTCAGGAAGTCTTTACAAGTACGTGCAAACTAAAATATGCAGGAAACTTTAGTACAGACTAAATTAATTGTTACTTATAAAAGCAGGCTGTCCAGGGTGAAATGCTGGATTGGTTCAAAAGGAACCTGCAGTTGTAGTTCTGATTTCTGTCAGTTTCTGCATCCTACTTTTAATTTTATTGCTAATTCCAATTTCTCTATAACATACTGCACAAAAGTATGTTTTGTTTATTTCATTTTTTATCTAAAATATAAGTATTTTGGAGAAGGTAATATATTTGAATTGAGTGAAAAAAAAAAAGTGTTTTTGCCACTTTTCAATTCACAGAAAGGTAAAGGTATCTCCTATTAGAGAAATTTACCTTGCTGAACCTGATGACATTTCAAGTGCAGAAAACATAAAGTGTAATAACTCTAGAGAAGACCTATTCCATTTTTTTTTCTTAAATGCCAAAGTTTTATCTGCAGTATAATAGCAGGAAGGAGTTTGATTCATTGCATTTACCAAGGACTGCCTAAGATTTCCCTCTGTCCTGTCCACATACAGCTGGTTTTATAGATGCCTCAGCATAAGAAAAACGAGTGCATTTCACTCTCCGTTTGGCATGACGCAGTAGGTACAGTGTAAAATTAATTCTGCACTTGAATTTCTCCAGAGTGTCAGGCATGGATCTTGTCAAATTCTTTACTACTTTGTTTGCTTAAAGACTTTATCCTGAGCTATGGAGCAAGAATAGTAATGACCTTCAAACTCAGTTTTCCAATATTCAATTTGCACTGTAAGACAGAAAATCCACTTCCATTCCTTGAATCCACCTGATTCATTATCAAGTAAACAATCTGTGATAATTTTTTGGTGAATTTTATTTGTTTCTTTTAAAAATCGTTTCTCTTAGAGTGTGCGAGAAAGAGTTCAATTTGTATTTTTTTCATTATAAGAGGCTAAGAATGTTAGCATTTGTATCTCTATAAACATATTTAAAATTTCAGGAAGAGTTTAAATATTTATGAGGTATAAAAGGTAACTTAAAAATAATATGTTTGTCTTGGAAACTTGTGGCCAGAACTTATCTGCACACAAATTGCTTTTGGGAAAAGAGAGGAGCATACTTACAGTCAGTTTTAATATTTTTAATGGTTTTCACTTTTTACTTTGCAGATTATATAAAGCCTTCAAATATTAATATGTATTCAAGATTAGGGATTTATAGACTTCCTTTGTTTACCATACATTGCTTGTCCGTGAAATTTTCATGGTCTTCTGATTCTTCTGAACCATAGTTACCTTGCATGCAGATAGACAGCTGATCCTGCTGCTAACTTTCCATCACATAAATAAGTGAAAGTCCTGGGCCAAAGGTAGCAAAAGCCATTCATTTCTGTAGAAACAGCCTCCAATTAAAAGGCATGTTTGCTGCAGGAAAAAATGTCTTTTTCTTAATGCTTTTAATTTCATGGTTATTGATGGTCTGATATTGGAAGCATGCTGACTTTAAATATTTGTTCTTGTCACATGTATTTATTTTTCTAAGATCTTTAGCTTCTCTTTGAGGGAAGCTCTGTGTTTTGTATGGGTAGTGTATCTGGCTATAGAAAATATATCTGAAAAAGTCATAGTGGTGGAATTATTTTGTCATCACATAGTTTAGGTGGGGTTGTTTATAAAGAATCTCTCTAGTTTAATTCATTTAACTGTTGATCTAGTATTTATGTAAAGAAAGAATTTAAATTTATCCATTACTCTTCAAAAGTGCCTTGAGCATGACTAAACTGTGTTCCCCTATGCTGCAGTGAGGCTTTTGTGTGATTTTGCCTCAACGGACTGGAAAAGACTTAGCTGTTATTCTGCCCTTTCTCATCTTCCAAATGGAGCACTGGATACAGGGCATTACAAATGGAGACCTTTCATATCAGAAAGCCACCAGCAGAAAAGGTGGATATTCGTGAAACTGATGTTACCTTACTTTCTGTATTTGGACCATTTCTTCAGTGCTTGTAAATCAGGGCTGGTTTTTCTAATAGGGTGCTTCTGACTTTAAATATAGACAGATTTTTTTCTCAAAGTAGATACTTAATAGCTATCCCACATGGAAAAAGAATTCAAGGGTTTCAAGGAATAGCTGTAGCAATTGCAGGAGAAGTGTATAAATTACCATCTCTTCGGGGTTTTTTTCCCCCTCTCAGTACAACTCTTACTATAATTAGCCAGCATTTAACAGCAAATGTTTGCTTTGGTTAAATTATTCAGAACATTTATTTTACTTGTCAAAGGTTAGATCAGGTTGTTGTTTGAACTGGTAATTAAATGCAGACTAATACACTATCAGGCCTGTTTCCTCCGTATTCTGTATAATTTTGTAATGTTCAGGGTTGACATTCAGACTTCCAATTCAAATCCTGTTTTCTTGTGAAGAAAACTAAGATTTTACTTCTGTTTCATTGTACCTGTGTACATTTAAGAGAAGAAGGATTAGATTTGTTTGGAATATCACAGATATGGATTCTGTTGTAATAAAATTAGTGAAGGCCCTTTGAATATTTTTATTTGCATAGTTCAGTAAGTCATTACACAGCATTTGGTATGTATTAATTATTTTTCAGACATGAAGGTGAGGTGGACAAGTGCAGACCTCTACTAATTAAATACTTACAAGTGACAGTATCGTGCAATATACTTAAGATACATTCCCAAATCTTCACCAGAAGTGTGTAATACTGAAATATTGAAAGGTTCCTAAAACAATTACATAGTGGTATCAGATAAGCAAACAAAAAAATCTCATGGTCAGAACTTCTAGAGCAGCAGGCTTTGTATATGTACCTTAGATCACTGAGGCTGGTTATCCAGCCTAATTAAAATCAATGCGAGTTTTAGAGAAGCCAAAATTCAGTTTTCTGGAGTCTTTCATGGCAAGTTCAGAAACTGTTTTTCACACATTTATATTACAAAGTTGTTTAACTGAATTGTCATATATATAATGCATTCATTCCTTTTTTTATTTCAGCTGTATATGTTTATTTTCTCAGTCAAATTTGGAAAAGAATAAATTACAGGACTTTTAAAAAAAACCTTTATGCTCATAGGCCAAATATTGTCCAATGTCTCTGAAAGGAGGAAAGTTACTGTCCAGCTAAAAAAGAAAGAAACAGAAATGTGGATCATTTGAGCAATTTATTTTCCCTGCCATGTGTAGATAAGTATTCATGTTTTTTCAGTGCATTTGTGTTGCAGCTTTCTCTTCATGCGACTAATGTAGTGATGTGTATATATTTCAACCTACCTTATTTCTCAGCTTTTCTGAAACATTTCTGAAAAATCCCACCTATTGTACTTAGTGTGTTGCAAGTGTAGTTTTGAAGATCTTACAGTTCTGTCAAATCAGAGGTATGCTCATAGCCTTGTTAAAAAGCAATTCAGACTTGATGGTAGTGAAATCCTAATTTATCCACTGTTGTGGTGCTCCCTCCAGATTATATTATGTGGCTGCAAAAGCCAAGACAGGAATAAAGGCAAAACATACAAGCACTATCTTAAAAAAGCCAAAATATACACCTTAGTTCCTGCACATGTAGATTTCAGAGTAGCAGAATTTCGTTGCTGTTGGTTTTATTTTTTCCTCCCATAATGACATTTTGTAATAAAACTAACTGACATAGGCCACCATAAGCCACAAGGTAGAAAGACACAGTAAAAATAGTTAAAAGTGAAATATACTCTTGATTATAATTATAGCATGACACTAGCGTGACACTAAATAAACTTGATATATGGTGTTTAGTTTGTTGTTTTGCAACTTGTTAAATTTTTATACTTCATGGTTGTAGGAGGTAGCTAAAAACAAGGGAATATACTGTACTCTTCAAGAAATTCTTTTGACCTCTAGATAAAGTACATTTATTTGTGCATACATCATCTGAACTGTGAGCCATTTTGATTGATGTGGTAGATTGCATATACATATGGCATACAGAGGACCTAGGTTAGGGTAAAGTTCTGGGCTCGTTCATGATGGACTATCTAAATATAAACTGGAATCAAAATGACTGAACTGATTTTAAGTTGTACAGGAGTGCCGTGTGGATGCAAGTCTTGGGATGGATGTGACAGACTGTGTGTGCCTTTAGTTCAGAAAACTGGTCTGAAGTTAAATAATTGCTGTATTAAAGTTTAAGAAATATTCACATAACAGTTTGCATCAAGGCTTTTATTGATGGGAATGGAAACCAGGGTGGTTGTTTCAGATGGTATTTTTAAGACCATTAATAGCATGAATCAGAAGAGTTTTGACAGCATGACACGTATCCATTTAAGTAGCCATTTGTTGTGAATAATGAGTTTAAAACTTTAACATGTAATGTTACAGTATGGATAAGGTCTGAATCATTTTTTCCATGAATGGAGGAGCTTGGTAGTCAAATGGTACTTCAGTCATGAAAGAAACAACCCAACAAACCCCAAAATTCTGTTCTTCCCTGCACATCTCTCATGATTATTCCTACTGTCTCTGTGAAAATTAATGGAAACAGTTCTAGTTAAAATATTCTTTAGTTCTCTGTGTTACCTTTTATAAACCAAACTGTATATGGCTTTGGAAGGTGAGACCTCTTTCTTCATCTGCTGCTTCTGATAAGAGTGCAGTGAAAGATCTTGAATTTAAAGGAGGTGAGGAAGTACTCTTTCTAGCAGGCTAACTTCATATAGATACACTAAATGACACTGTTCAGAAATAAATCTCTATGTTAAAAATACCATGTTCAGTTATTTGGATGAGGGGATTCTCATGTAGGGTTCTTTGGGAGAAGGAAAGCTGACTTTGTATAGCATAGTGAAGGACTGATTTTCTGTCTTTCTAAGTAATTTAATTTCAACTATATTTTATGGTTTGTCTTTCATTTCTCATAAGATGCTGTCAAAACCTCTAAACCAAAAATGACGAATAATGTTAAAATTATCTGGGTTTATTATATTCAGTGGTTTGCTTAGAAATGTGGCTGCTAAAACAGAACAGGATATCCCTATTTCTTCCACAGTGAAGAATAAGAACTTCCCAAGCACAGGAGTTTGGATGAGTAGGCAGAGGATCTGGTGCCTGCCTAAGAAATCCTTAAGCTTCAAGCCTTGCTGGCAACAGGTGGAATTGCAATATGTGTTTGACAGAGAATAGTCACCTCAGCTAGGCACCCTGTCTGTCACCTCTCCTTTGAAGAAAGATCTGTCCGCTCAGTCAACTTTTTCCTCCTTTCCCATCAGGAATCTAAGAACACCTGCTACTACCATTTCATGTCTTCCTTTTAGGAGAAAAAAAAAGAATGAATAATACATGACAGACCAAAATTTCAAAAGTAACTACTAATTTTAGCTGCCCTAAGATGCACAACCTCACTATTAAGAAAGAAAAGTGAGAACAGATCACACCTATGTTCTATATGCTTGGTTTCTTTCCATTTGCTTCTGGATCTAGTTCAAAATTCTAATTTCATTCTTCTTAATGGGCTTAGTGGTCCATCACATTACCACTGTTAGGTCACTGCTCTACATGGACTAGGTCAGTTCTCTACCTCAACTGTTACCAGAAATGCAACAGCATAGCAAAAAGAATATTTTTGTCGGCTGTTGTAGGACCAGTTTCAGAATGAGATCATACAGCCTGCAGCGGGGCAAAAAGTCCAAATGTTACTTTTTCACAAATTGCTACTTGATGTGTTCGGAAAGAAAGAAAATAATAAAATTGGTCAGAAGGACAGAAAAAAAAATTTTTAAAAAATTGGAAAAAAGTATGTGAAAGCCGCTATTTTGTTCAGAAGGATTGAGAGTGTTATTGCTATCATTATTTGTATGTTAGATATACTATTTTTTTCAGAAGGATTGAGAGTGTTAATGCTATCATTATTTGTATGTTAGATATACTTTAAAAGTCTTACTGGTCTGTCTAACAGTCTGCAAAGGCTTTCTAAAAACAATAGGAAAAATTTAATCAAGGAGGTTTCTAACCATATCTTGTTTACCTCTCTTATATTTTTAATAAAATAGGCTTAAGAGCTTAGCCTCAAAGGTGTTGCAAGCTTTCTGTAGAGTACAATGACAGCTGTTGTTCCAGTGCGGTTCTTCAAATCTGTTCACTGTTCTGTGGGAATTCCTATTCCTTTTTGTTGGTTGCCTACAATAAAACTTGGTATTCAGACAACACTGGGAGTGCCTGGTAAATTGGAGTCATGTCTTAGTGACTGATAAATTGGAACAAGCACTCAAGTGAGCCTAACATACTTAGGAGCCATCAACCTATTGTATCATCCATTAAAAAGAAAAAAAAATAATAAAAATTACAGAGTCCTGCCTGTTGTTCTCTCCCTATTCCCCAGAGCAGAAGAACACATACACTTCTCAGGGCAACTGATTCCTTAGCTAACTCCTTCTGGGCTTGCCTAAGATTTTGCCCTGCTACTTAGGTGTTGTGTAAGCATGTGATGCAAAACCAGGCATTTGCTGCTTGCTGTGTAGTGTGTGCTGACCTATTCCTAAACTAGAATAAACCCAGGACTTAGGCTGAAGAGAATAGAACTTGTTAGTGACAGGTGTTTATAGTAAGACAAATTTACTGCCAAACCAAAAAGACCTTTTAATTCATAAATTGCAACTAACTTTTATTAATATTTCCCCCTTTAAACAGTGTATCTTATCCTAATTTCTGAATTAATTTATGATGGATATTGTTTACTGTAAAATTAGAGTACATTTCTAAAGTTCTGCAGGATTAAATATATTTTATAGCCAGACTTTTGTTCCTCTATATCCTTGCAAAATATGACTTTCCTACTTGCTGTTTAAGATCTGCATCTGTTTCAGGTTTTGAGGTGGTACAGCCAGTGTGTGTTTGATGTACCATGCTGTTTACTTCTATGCTTGCATTTTACATGCTCTGGCAAGGAGCAGGGACTTCCCAGAAAATGTTTCCAGAGGAATAAATCCCTCTAAGTAACAGTACATTATAGAAATGTACATTATGGTGAAGTGGCCTTGCCTGCCGGTCTTCTGTCTGTGTGGAGACTTCAGCAAGACCACTTGTACCCTTAACAGTTTGATGTGTGTGCACAGACAAATGTATTACGTTTTATCCAGCTGCTGAAAACTTTGAATGGAAAATACGAGAGTGAAAAGAGATTGGAAAATAAGCTGGAACAGCTAGCACTGTATTAAGAGATTGGGTTACTATAGAAGGAAGAGTATTGCACCATAATTTTCTCCAATTTAAGAGTATTACTAAGCCTGGCAAGAATTAGTGCTAAGAGTTCCTGAACACTAGAAACAAAAGAGATGCAGCAGGATGTGCAGAGTTCACTATCTGCAAAAGGAAGAACCTGCCTTGTCATCTTTTTAGTAGCATGGAATACAGTGGTATGTTCACCACCAAAAAAAAAAATTTAAAAAAATGTTTCTCATAGCAGTAGTGGTGTCTTGGTATAAAGTGCTTTTGTGCAGTCAACCACCCACTAAGGTTAGGAGGTTTCATCTATATCTTGTGTTTCCAAGTCTTACGTGTTTCCCTTGCTTGAAGGTTTGGTTTGTTTTGTTGTTTTTTTTTTTTTCATTTTACTGAAGTATAACTGTTTGAAACTCACTACATCCTAGATACAAATAAGCATTCTACAGAAATAGTGAGCCCCTAGGGTGGCTTCTAAGCCACCCTGCTTAATTTACTCCTGATGTGGCAAGGCTGAAGAAAAGCAATGTGAGGAGCCAGTATGTAACGTGAATACTCTGCCTTACACAGAGTTATTGTGTCTTGAGACTGAGTATTTGAGTATGAGATGGAGCATTCGTGGCAAGCTTCAGCATATCTTTTTAGCAGGGGTAGCCTCCTCTGAGGCTGCTTTCCTCCTGAGTGTGTCTTTTAGACATATTCAAGTATGCTACTGCTCCCATTGGCAGAAGCAATGGGAAACCCTTGCAATTTGAATTCATTGTACTACAGCTGGATGAGATTTTAGGTAGCATCTTCTTTGCTTTCCTCTTGCACCTAATATTCCTCTGCAACTTTTACCCATTTGAATTCACTCATAAGGACTGGATCACATAGGTGATCATGCTTGATGGTTCTTCATGTTCTGTAGAAATTTCATCATAATATATGAAACAAATTTTGTCTCTCTCTACTCCTCTGAAAGTACCTATGAAATTGTCCTTTTTCCTTAGCAAATGAGGCTTGCACCAACTTTCTTCGTACCTCAGCATGAGACTGTGCTGCTTTAGCATCTGCCTATCTAGAAGCAAAAACTAAAAGAGAAATGTTTGATGTAAATGCCTCTGTGCGTGCATGAACATGCTGGTGTTTCTATAAAAATTCTGTCAACCCCTGTAGGAAACTGTGTTCTAAAAATAGTGAAAGAATGAAGGCTGGATCCTGGATTAATTGCTTACTACTTTAAAGCTGCGATACCCTAGAAACTTGTTTCATTGAATACACTTTTAGTGTCTAAGCTAGTTACTATCAGTTTGGGTAAGGCTGCAGGCTAAGCTGCTATTTTTTCCAGTTCACTGTTTTGATGATTCCTTTCAGTCTTGACATTCTTTGGCCCTTTGAGTTACATATGTATTACTAAAACATAAAGTGTATAGCATAGCATGGTGCTTGTGTGTTCCTGAAAGTAAAACTCTTAAATACTTAAAAGCAGTCATTTCCATACCATCAACAGCAGTAAACTGTTGTAATCTCTTAACTATCATTGGAAGGAGAAAGCTTTAATTTAAATTATGTTAAATTGTTTTGTAACCAGGTAGGTAAAAATATATTCTAAAATAAAATAAACAAGGGATTTCTTTCATTTAGTGAACAGGGTTTTCAGCACTTCTAGATTACTGTAAGAAAAACGAGTAGTTTCATAGTTGAATGATGCAAAGAGCTGAAATCTTACTGCATTTTTCCTTCCTCCCTCCCATCTTCTTTTCACTCAAGTAAAACATTGTTTCTTTCAATCTTATGCTGGAGATTATATGTAGTTTCAAGGCACTTATTTGGTCTTGTTGCTCCTCTGTGGACTACGGCAGCTTGGTATTGTCCTGTGCTATTTGTCTAAAGGGGGATACACTATTGTGTATGAATACACTATCCCCTGTACTCTGCCCTGGTGAGACCTCACCTGGAGTCCTGTGTCCAGCTCTGGAGCCCCCAGCACAAGAAGGACGTGGAGCTGTTGGAGTGTATCCAGAGCCACAGAAATTATTGAAGGGCTGGTGCAGCTCTCCTGTGAGGACAGGCTGAGGGAGCTGGGGTTGTTCAGCCTGGAGAAGAGGAGGGTCTGGGGGGACCTTATAATAACCTTCCAGTACCTGAGAGGGGCCTACAAGAAAGCAGGGGAGGGACTATTCACAAGGGTTTGTAGTGACTGGACAAGGGGTAATGGCTTTAAGCTAGAAAAGGGTAGATTCAGGTTAGACATTAGGAAAAAGTTCTTCAGTATGAGGGTGACAGACCACTGGAATAGGTTGCCCAGACAGGTGGTGGAGGCCCCATCCCTGGAGACATTCAAGATCAGGCTAGAGGAAGGTCTGAGTAGCTTGATCTAGTTGGAGATGTCCCTGTTTATTGCAGGGGGGTTGGACTAGATGACCTTTGGAGCTCCCTTCCAACCCAGACATTCTATGATTCTACGATGATTGTGGCTCAGGCCTTACCATAACCAAGTAGTGGGAGGAAATTTACAGTTCTTACTTTTATCAACTTGTTTTGGCTATTTTGGAGTAATATGATATTGTTGACTCACTTTCAAATTATGATCCACTTGCCCAAATTCTTTCCATCACAACTTCTTCATAGCTGGCTGCTCTTCATCTTATTGTTTTGTACTTGACTATTTTAAGTTCAAGGTCTTAACTGATCTTGGTTAAAATTCACTCTTTTGGCAGGATAACTTCAGCCCAAATGAGTTGACTGACCTGGTTCCATGTAGGTGCTTGTGCCACTAGTGGGCAAGTGGCACAGGAGTAACAATGATCAGTCAGGAGGAGGAGGAGGCAGATGGGACTACCTGCTTTGACAACAGTATCAATTAAGTCAGAACTACTCCATGAAATTACCTTAAACTGAGTTTTATGTAATGGTTTCAAACTGTCTGCTCTACCTAGTTCTCTAATCTTTCTATGAGCTAACCCACATATTGGTTAAATGGTGCTGTGTCTGTGAGCCATCTGATTTGCAACTGAATCTTAGGAGAGAGTGAAGGAGAAAACACATCACCTCCCTTGTCATCTTTGATAACTCTCCTGCTCCTTTACATAAGTGTAGAGTCCTGCACCTGGGAAAGAATGACCCCATGCACTATTGTCCAGTACACATTAGGGTACACATAGGTGTTGACCTAGTGGAAAGCAGCTGCATGGAAAAGCACCTTGGAATCCTGGTGGGCAACCAGTTCACCATAAGACAGCAATGTGCCCTTATGGCCAAGAAGGTATCCTGGGATGCATTAAGAAGAATGTGACCACCAGGTCGAAGAAGGTTCTCCTTCCCTCTACTCTGCCCTGCCGAGGCCATGTCTGGAGTACTGTATCCAGTTCTGGGCTCTCCAGTCCAAGGGAGTCAGGGAACTACTCAAGAAAGTCCAACAGAAAGCTGTGAGGATGATTAAGGGACTGGAGCATATCTATTATGAGAAAAGGCTGAGAGACCTGAGGCTATTTAACCTGGACAAGAGAAGGCTGAGAGGGGATCCTATCAATGCTTATAAATATCTGAAGGGTGGGTGTCAAGAGAATGGGGCCAGTTTCTTTTCAGTGGTGCCCAGAAACAGGACATGGGGCAATGGGCACAAACTGGAACACGGAAAGTTCAGCCTCCATATCAGGAACAACTTCTGTACTGTGAGGATGACAGAGCACTGAACAGGCTGCCCAGAGAGGTTTTGAAAGTCTCCTCTGGAGACTTTCAAAACCCACCTAGACGTGTTCCTGTGTAAACTGCCTTAGGTTAACCTGCTTTGACAGGGGGGGTTTGACTAGATAAAAGGTCCCTTCCAGCCCCCATCATTCAGTGATTCTCTGAAGTAGCAGATAAAATCTTTTTATTGTTCTCTTCTACCTACTTATGTGTGCATATGTGTATCCTTGCATGATAAGTAATGTTCTCTTTTTATTCCTGGTGTTCCTTCCTTGTTAATTGCATCTCATTTGTCCTTTGTCTTTCTGATTTGCTCCTATGTGCTTATTTATACTAAACCTGGATTATATAACCTGATTTTTACTTTGTGTGCTTCCTCCTTACGCTTTGATTCATTGAAGTTTGCAGTTTTGCCAAATTCATGTCATTTCCTTTTCTATCCTTCCTCTGCATCAGGATAGCCTACACATAATATGAGAGCACTCCTAAAGCGCTGGCCCAACCTACCTGAATTCCTGCTTCTATTCTTGTTTCTTCCCTAAAAATTGAAACTTGCTTTGTTGAAATCTTGTTCCTTTTATTATAATGGTTTTTCATCTTCTTCTTTTCCTGAGAATCAGGAACTTTGTCCTGCTAAGATCACTTTCATTTGAACTTTTCATCTTGCTATTTTGAGCCAGTTTGTACTTGTGGCTCAGAATCTAGCTCAGTTTAACCCAGTGACTGACATGTCTGCATTGTCTCCCCCTACTTTAACACAAAATACAAACCAATTACATAAAGTTTCCCTTTCACCAGTGTATTCCAAAATCTTACTGGACAGCCAGTGTCCAGCTAGATTCCTTTTACAACATATGGTTTCTACTAGTTTTGTAGTCTTCTTCCCTTCTGTCTTTTATTTTGATTTTCACCCTATCATATCTTTTCAATTTCAGAGTAAGTATAGATAATGTCTATGTCACTCTTTTGGCTAACATTCAGTAATGACAGCAATGTGATTTATTTACTCAAATCTTACTTGTTATGCCAGTTAAGTTATCATTTTGATCACGTGTGAGATCATGATGTTCTCCAAACAGAGGATCCAAACCCTGCCATGCCATCTCCCCTTCACCTCTGCATGGAGTCTTTTGTTGGAATGAAGTATGGTGAGAACAGAGCAATATAACATTTTCACATCTTCTGCTAAATACTAGATCTTGGGGATGGGAGGAGTGTTCGGGACATGGGCTATGTTTAGCTGTTGAGTTTGGATCTTTTTAGGTATCTCTTGTTTGAAATCAAAGTTAGAACAAAGCTGTGTTCTCTTATCAGCCTCATTGTGGAGCTGTCATACAAGCCTGCATTAAAGATATGTATGGTTTTGTGCTAGGATTGTGGATTTTGTTTTTAATAGGAAATTCAGACTGTGAAATTGGGACTGACTTTGGCTATTGTCTCACCAATTCATTGATTTTTAATTTTTTTTTTTTTAATGAGGCCATACTGGACACATAACTGTAGTACTGGGAATTTAAGGTGGTTGATGATGTTTATACTATCATTGTCACCATTTTCGATGCAGAAGAGAGACAGACATCGTTTCACCATAAATATCAGATGTCACTATTCATAGCATTAGACCTTGGGAAATGTTGACAAGGTTGATGTGGGCTATGGATATTGAATATAGTGGTCAACATATTACATAAGGATTTTGATTCTCTGCTTTATTCAGGTTTTTCTTCCTTAGTCAGAGCAGTGTGCCTTACAGGATCATGTAACCTCAAGAAAACTGTAAGCTAGCAGCTGCTTGAACTGGTTTCCTCCTCATAACAAGTATGTGGAAGACTTTCTAGAGTAACAGAATATAAAGTGTTTACTTAGGATAAAGTTGTTGTTTTTTTTTTTCTTTCTTAACTTCTAAAGTTTTCAACTATCATGTGAATTACCAAGAGAATACATTGTCATGGTCCCAGGCTATTTGTGTTGTTTCTTATCCCTGACATTTTAATTCACTACTGAATTTATACTTTGCATGTTTAAGTACTGGTAAGACATGAAAGTTGTAGGGTTAAATTTGTAGACAGTGCTTTAAAACTCCTATGATAATTGTTCTTAGGTATGTATTCCTTTACTGTGGCTCTTGAGAAAACTATTTAATAGACAACATTTGAATAATACAAATGTGCAGTTGGTAAAAATGGATTAGGGTTTCAGGGCGGTACCAATGGGTGATATTTAATATTGAATGACATGTATTAAGACAAATGCTTTTATATATAATTTATTTGGCATTGTAAATGCATTTATCTTGTGAGATACAGACCCCCTGTTGCCACATGAAGTATTCTGGAAAGGTTTGGAGTAAATAAATAATATAACCACTTTGATATACAATCTAACAATATAAAATATTAAGACTTTCACATGATTGATTTTAATACTTAATTAACTTATTTAAAGTCCAATGTTACTCTGGCTTTGTATTAAAGATCAGACAGGCAGAAGTTAAAATGCAGGAAATGTTATTAAATGGACAAAATTAATTGCATTTCATGATCATCAGACTCACTGACTGTTAACCTGTCCATCAGCGGCGTGATCTTGTTTGTTTTGTTCTGGACCCCAGCTGATGTTAACGTTCATCTGCTCTACCATGTCAGTCTATTTTTATGTTTGCATCATTCTATTTTAATGATGCATAATCTGATACATTTTATAAGAGATAACAGACTTGCTTTATGCTATCCAAAGTTTGTCAAATTGTACAGTTTTTTTCTGAGTTAGTCAGTGTTCTTTTTAAGGCATGTTTCTTCAGTGGGTGGTGGCAAACCGTGGAACTGGCTGTGTAGAAACCTTAGCTAGGTTTAAATGGCAGCAGGGGGTGTGTGTTTGGTTTGGTGTAGGTTTGTCTGGTTATTCTTTTTGGAGGCACCTGAACTGGTATCTTCTGCATTTAAATGGAGATGGTGGTATTAAAGGGCTCAGGTGATGGACAGCTGAAGAGCTCAGTGCTATGAGATAAGTGGTCCATGTAACCTGAGTAAAAATCACTCCCAAGACAAAGAATAAAGCAGAGGCTGGAACAAAATTTACAAAAATGCCTGTTAGTTAGTGTCTTAGTAAAAAGTAACCAGCTTGAAACATACTAAATGGTCCTTATTTTATAAAGTTCATGCTCAAGGATTCTCTCCTCAGCCCTCTGGTCAGAGAAAGCAAGACTGGTTTTTTTTTCTTTTCTCATTTTAAGGAGGAATAATCTAAGGCCTGGGAGATTTGGCCAGTGAAGCAAAACCCAGGCTCTGGAACCATTTCTAGATTATTTGCAAGTCACCTGTACTTGCTTTAGATAAACACAATGCATGTTTATTCTCCTAATACTTAATTCCTTACCTACTTGAAAATGTTTTCACATTCTGGAAAATCCTCACTTCTGTGTGCCGACATGCTTGATTACTTCATAAGGTGCAAATGAGGGGCAAAGTTGTGAACCCTCATAACATAATGCTGTCAAACTTAACAAAACATGCATAAGACCATTACCACATCAGACATTTGCTTTTAGTCAGGTCATTTTAATCAATTTGTCTTCACAGGGCAGCTAATTTATCACTTAGCTAAACAAGTATTTCCTCTACTTGTCATCAATTTAAGTAATTAAAATGGTAAACTTTGCTATATGGCATGAAATAAAGGCCCAAAGATAATTTGGGGAGAGTGGTTGATACATTCTGATAGAATGAATGCAAAGTATTATTCAGATACTTTGGTACGCTTCGGTAGTTTTCAGAAATGTCATATTCCAGTAGCCTTGCTGGTACTGATTTTTGTTTTTAGTGTATCCAAGATGAAACAGCATGGTTCAGCTTCTTCCTTGAAGGTAGTGGATTCTGTTTTTCCTGTCATCAAATGTAAAATGTTTTGCTTTTTGGTGATTGTTTTGGGGTAAGAGGATATCAGAGAGCAGGAGTGGGGCAAGTGCTGCAGTGTGTGCAGTTCTGCCCTGGTCTCCTCAGGCCTACAGTTCCTCTTCTTTCACTCCATCACCAGGGGACAGGAAGAACAGATGCTGTAAAAGCTGAAATTTGCCTAATTCTTTTTCAACTACTCAGTTACACCTACAAAATAACCTTTGTGAGACTTATATTTTCTAGTTTTGCCCAAATAAT
Source organism: Merops nubicus (assembly GCF_000691845.1). NCBI lineage: Eukaryota > Metazoa > Chordata > Aves > Coraciiformes > Meropidae > Merops > Merops nubicus. The sequence goes on along the minus strand of NW_008620842.1, from coordinate 105,887 downwards.
ATGAATACTCATCACATCTTAAACATTAATTTTTATGTGTTTTGGTATGTTTTGTAGTTTGAATAAATAATTCTTATAAGTCTATATAAACACATTTTAGATGAGGTGATTTTAGGGTTTTTTTAGTTGAAAGAGTTTAGTAACTATTTTTGAAACAATGCTTGTTATCCATTACCTTCTCCTTTGAGTACTGAACATTAGTATTCAATATCTGGTGCAAGTGAAGACATAAATTAATGGCTTATGACTTGAAACAAGGTACGATATTCATGTTCAACCCTGTTATGTTTTGTTTATGAACTACTGATTTTTAACTTTATCAAAATTTTTGAGATTAGAGTACTCTTGCCACTTGTTCTCATGGTAGTGAATAGTCTTACTGCTAAAAACTCGATGAAATTAGGTTATATTTTGAACTTTCCATCTTCTAACTGAACACTCATGGTTGGTTTATTATGTGAACATTTATTATAATCTTATTACCAGTGACTGTGCTGTTTTGTACGGTTCTGGTTCTTGCAGTATACTGTGTTTTGCCCTGGTTCAGTCCAGATGCGACTGGTGCTTCATTGGCAGTGCAGCTAATGATAGTTAATGATAACTTAGACTTTTGTATTTTTCCTGTGTTTCTAGCTAGATAGATACAGTTTGTGCATATTGATGCACAAGTGAAGTGAAGTACAGCTGAGTTGAGGCTGTTGCCACTGATAGTCTGGTGAAGAAGTGATTTTCATTTTGAATGTTTTAAAAGTTATTTGTTCAAGTATTCCAAACTCACAGGTTTGTATAGAGGAAGAATGGCAATGCTGATGAAGGCATGACTCTGTAAGTTAGACTAATTTATGGCAAGAAGTGGTAGAAATCATGTGTCAGAGCAGCCAATACAGAAGCGAAAGAAAACTTCTAAACTCTCAGCTTTATAAACCTCATTCTGAAAAAGAAACAGCAGACTTCAACACTACATACTCAGTGAGAATAAGGGAAGTTCTCTGAATTAGAATAGGTATGTTAAATCAATCTGTTTAACACAAGTAGTTGATTGCTGCTGTGTGTGAAGAGCATATTAGTAAAGTAGATGTTAATAAACCTCAGTTTAGCTTTTCCTAATGGAACCAGGCTGGTATTTCATTACCTATGGAATATGAAGGAGGTCCTGGGGAGAGAGGATGATGTGCTATAAGCAAGTATCTCTATGGAGTCTCTTTAATACCCAGTGGACTTCTCTGTTGGAGTACGTAAGTCTATCTTTCAAGGAGTTTTTGGTCTCCTTTGAGAAATGGGGCTGAGGGATCATAGATGTACTGACAAGCTGCCTTCACTGGAAAGCAGACTGGATTCACCCCACATGTTTTGATTGGTGAGGAGCAGACTTGTGATGCTGTCCTCGGTGGCATGTCAGGCTCTGCCTGCTCTCATACTTCAAGAGAGTAGCCAGACAAAGAGGTCATAAGCCTGTCTTCCTTGGGCTCATGGGTGGATTACTGTCTCTTTTCATTCCCCTAACTGGATGAATGTTTCATATGCAGCATTAATTATTTTTTTTCATGTATATTAAAGAATAGTTGAACTCTCAGTGCTGGGAAAGATGCCTGGTCTTCAAGTTTTTTGCCCTTTTGTCTTTGGAGGAAAAAAAAAAAAGTAGAAAAAGGTAAAAGGTCAATTTTAGCTTTAACTGAGATGTTGGAATTTAAATAGATAGCCAGAATCGAGTCTTGTAATCTAGTAACTGAATTTCAGACTTTTATAACATTTTTATTGTTTCACATTGAGAATGTTTTTAAATTGCATCTTATTTAATATGAACAATATGTTGTAGGCCATTACAAATCAACTACAAACCTGTAAAGAATTAATCTCTCTCAGAGTAAGATGTCAAGTATAATCATAATTTTTTAATAGTGCTCTTTGCTAGAAGAGCTGAAAAGAACTTTAGGTATAAAACTGTAGAGAAAATTGCTTGGACTAAGGAGTAACAAGACTAATAGGTAGTGATATTTTTTTAACGCTAATCAAACGTATCTGTAAAGAAACAGAAGTAACTGATTAAATCACTGCACAAGTATCAAAAGTGAATCTGTTCAGCTGTTTGAAACTACTCTAGCTGCCTGTAAAGTAAATTATGGCTCTAACATGTTGTAAAGGCATGGCATTTGGGGAGTGTTTTAAAAAAGAGAAGGTGGATACAGAAGAATATGGAACAAACTTACTAGAGCTAACTTCATACTGTGTTATGGATGTAAGACAAAGTAAGTCTGAAGTATATCGTGTCTTAATTGGTGGCTGCTAAAACCACAAAGGCTGATAAGGTCATTTTGTGCCCGATTCTCAGTTTGAAAGGCACTTGGGTTTGTGCTTTATATGGTGTAGCAATGTCTGAAGGACCATAAAATTAAAAAGTTACAATTCTGGTAGCACAGTTCAAAATAAGCTTGTAATTTTTGTGAAGACAAAATCAACAGATCAGTAGAAAGGTAATTACAAAGGCATAGAAAAGCGGACAAGATGAGCAACTAAAAATCCTGCAAGAGAAATTGGTAAACATCTCTTTCTGCAAAGTTGTTTTTTTGTATTTAACTAAATTCTTTCAGGTTATTTATATATATTTTTTATTTATTTAAGATATAGGTGTTTATAAACATCTCCTTATATTATGTAGCCATAAGACTGCATGTAAACATTAAAATGTTATTTAAGTGACTAGCAAGTTTATAAATGTTTTCTCCAAGTTACCATTCATGCATTTTTCATGATTATGGTTCATAAATTACATAGGAAAGTCATGATACATATTTGCATTCATAATACATTTTGTTGAGATAGTACAAAGAGTTGTTGATGGCAATTCTGTTTTAATGTTGTGTTTTATCATATGATTCTAAGATTGTAATGATTTGACATAATGGTGTACCGTGGCAAAAGTGAGCAGTCCTATGTTCCCTCAGTTCCAGGCTGCTTGTTTCCAAGAGCTTCAGATGTTCTCTAGCTAAAAAGCAGTGGGAGATGATGGTGAGATCATTTCAGCACCATGCTAACACAGGTATTAGAACAAATAAAGGACAAACCGCTCAGGGAACACAACTGAGAGAGCATATTTCAGAAGCTGTCTGGGTGCCTTGGTTTGAAGAAGCAGTGGCCCAGCTAGCTTTCTTTTTTATTTAGTTTGAGTTTTTTTCACATCTTAGTAGGAAAATCAAGCAGATGGATAGTATATAAAACTAGAAGGGTCTTAAGAATCCCGGTCCCCTTTCATTTTTGCCAATAAACTGAAGGCATAAAGCGTATATGGTCAATGCTATGCCATGTAAGAACCAAAGAAAAAGCATAATTAGTGATTTCTGAATTGATAATAGACTAGTCCTTGGAAGTGTAGGTCTATTCTGTTCTATTCCACTCTGTTGCTCTTTGTGTTTGTCTATTTCTTTTAATATATCGTTTTCTTGGAGTTAAAAGGTTAAGATACATGTAAACTAAGCAGTTACAGTAGGTGATATTTAAAACTCAGATGGCAGTCGCAGGTAGATACTTAGTGTTCTTGGGCAAATCAAACCTATTTGGCTGGCATGGTTCTTTCATGTTGCAAGTTAGCTACATCTCTTTTAACCTGTTAATAAATTGCTGTTCAGTGACCAAAATACAGTCCTGACAAATGTACTCTTGCACTGTTAATGCACTGGAAAGGTCGTTTTCCTTCTTACTGCTCTGACCATAACACCATCTGCTTGTCATCCTTTTATTGGCATCCTCTTATTCCTTGCAACAAATATTAGCTTCTAGCACTCTTCACATGAACTTCTAACATAGTTCTTAGTGATGTGAATGCCATTCAGCAGCCTGTGATGATGAACCCACGTCCCCTGCTTCCTTGAGGTTTCAGTAATGTGCTTTCTCCCCTTTTTCCCTTTGTTTTTTGGAAGAACTTTGTTGTAAATGTTCAGTAGCTAGCTGATTATGTTTCTTCAAATGCTTCTTTACAACACCATCTTTCTAGGAATTTATTAATTTAATAAATCTTGATAAAACCTAATTCAGCCAACACAGCAGTCAGTTCTAGTTATCGCTTTTTGCATGTGTTTGCATCCCACTCTCTGTTACCTTATATTTGACCTATGATTTCTGAAAAAGCAGTGGGAAGTTTTTCTAGGATAAGAGGTCTTGAAAGTAATAATGATGGGTTTCACCTCAGCTTTGCTCTATAACCTTCATCATCCCCAAGGACTAGCGTCAGTTCTCCCTGGAATCAGACTAAAAGATGAGTTGGGGAAGCTAGAAAAAGGAAGGAAAGTGGCTCTTGCCCAACTTTGCAGTCTGTCAAAACCACAGTTGAACTTTTACTTACAGTGTGATAGTTGGAGGTATTGTTACAATTCTTTTGGACTTCAAATAAGAAAACATTTGAATGGAAACACTGTTGCTCTGCTATTAGACATCTATTGGTGATTATGTGCATGAAAAATAAGGGAAGGTTTTAAGCATTTTTGTTATTGACTTGTGGGATAGCAAAATACCTAAAGAAACACTGAAGTGTTTGCTTCCCTGTCTTTTTTTTTCTCCAGATAAATAGCCTCCAGCTGGACTTTATTATTGCCAACATGTATCATTCTGTGTCTGAAACCAGTCACCCGTTGCAAACAGAGGAACAAGAAATAGGTGTTGATCCCTTACAGAGTTATTTGAACAAGCCAGGGGAAGGTGAGTTTTGTACTTCTGTACTTTTTTGACTTTATAGCTAGAAACCTTATATAAGTGTGTCATGATAACTGTAGCTGTTGTAATTCAGTTCTCTCAATGAAGTTGAACAGGGGAACTTAAAGAGCCTTTCACAGAGTATATGGAGAACACTCTGACAGTAATGAAAACCAGGAAAAAAGTCAACTTTCAATTACAGGCAGAAACGTTAGCCAAATTTTTAATGCACTGTCATCCTTTTTTAATCATAACCCAAATACTGACTTTGGCATAAGAATTTTGAAATACAGCATGGCTATATGTTACGTTCTCAAGCATGGCCTCTTGGACTGCTTTCGTTGTAGGGATTTTTTTCTGATTTCCCTTTTAATTGTGCAGTAAAGTTCAGTATGTTATTTTGGATGAGATTATGCAAATGAAAAGACTGATTTTCTGGGTATTTTTGTTTTACTCGGCACCTATCTTCTTATTTGGGGGGAAAAAAAAAAAAAAAAAAACCACAAAACGAAACCAAACTGCAAGCTGAGATAGAATGAACAGACTCTAGAGGTAGAAATTACTATGTAACCTAAAGTGAATTAATTAAATGCAGTATTTGGAAGACTCTAATGAACAGTGAGACCAAACTGCCTGCATAATGCAGTGCATGTCTGTGTTGCTTGTCTCTTCTACTTATTTGCTAGTAGTGACAGTATAGTTGGTTCGAAGAAAGTGATAAGCTTAACGAGAAAGCTCGTCCTTGTCATGAAAACATTCCTCAAATACTCCGTAATACACAGTGGCACCTTAACTACCTGTAATTTTCCAGTCATTGAACACATGTACCAGGAGGGCAAAATAAAAAATTTATTTTAAATTACAGAGTTGAAACAACTTTGTCACATTTCCTAAGTCCCTCATCCAGATCAACTACTCTGTGTGGGTGTATCTATCAATCCTCTGTTTACTAGTGCTTTTTAAAAAAGCTATGTTAAGTTTTGCTTAGCCAAGTTTATTACCTAAGTTTGTAAGAAGCTGATGTTTTGCTTTAAAGTATATTGGTAAAACTTCATTGACCCTCTGAGCTAATTTTTTTTTCATTCTTTTTTCATTGGTTTGTAGAGCTTTTTCAGTATTAGAAAATGAGAATGAGCATCTAGAGGGAGGTATTTTAAAACCTGACGATTACATGAAATAGTTTTTCTAGGTCAGTGTTCCTACTCTATTATATTTGACATCTTAACAATATGAGGCCATTTTAGTTTGATAAACTAAATGCATTTTTGTACATATTTTTAGAAACTTGAAAATCATCTTTCACAATGACCTAAAATAATAACTGTTTTACAGAGAAAATATATCTTACTTGTACTCTATTCCAATCAAGAAGAATATAAGCCTTTTCTTCTGATTTTTTTCTCCTTAAAAAAATAGTGGTAATTCTTTCACCTCCGTTTCAAGAAAACCCAAGGTTTTTACCCTGTTAAAAAACCACTGTAAATCAGTTTTCCCCTTTATTGTGCCCAGAAGCAATTAGTTACCTTGACTAAAAAGGTTTCTCATTTTTATCCCAACCTTAACATTTCTATGACATACAAAGTTATTAGTATTGAATTGATGTTTAAAAGTGCCATTAATTCATTTACCCCAAATGTTCATTAACAATGTAAATGTATGCTGATGTTCTATGAGACAAGGAAGTGACTAATGACTCTTCGCACTAACAACACTTAAAATGAATAGAAACTTTAGATAGCTAATCTTGAAGTAATCAAGACCCTCATTCAGCTTGGCATCTCTGTATGCTCTAAAACAGCTGTCAACTGTTAAAAATATATACACAACACACACATACGCACATGCGAAGATAAAGATATGTAAATACATGGTTCCCCAAGTCATAAAGGTTACCAACTATGGCACATTTTTTATGTTCTATCTATGTAAATATTTTATATAAAGCATCCATTTCATCTTCATTTGTTTTTTCTTTTTTCCTGTGAAACACTTACTGCATTTTAATTTGAAACTTTATATATCCAAAATAAGTTTTTGAAGTTTTACTATTTCATTTTAAATAAAGCATATGCTTAGATGGGCATCAAAGTATACAGTTGTTCCTGTCTGTGCAGTCTGTCTCCATTTGTCTTCACAAAAGTATTTAAAGACAAGTTTTTTCATCTTGGCCTCAGGTTTCAGGCATGATATGGAATTAGCTTGGTGAAAATCTGTATCATAAAGTCTTCTGTATCATGTATCACAGAAGTACGGAGTAGGGGTGGTCCATTGCTCGGGAGGTGTTCTATGCAATATTGCGAAATACAGGACATCTGAACTGTTTTTTGAAGCTATGCTGAATGTTTAAAAGTATTACCTTGGGGTCAAAGTGGTGGAAGTCTTCAATGAGTTGAGGTGATAAAGCATATCACGGATAAGGAAAAATAGATATAAATATATATATAAATATAAATATTTCATCACAGAGCTAGTCAGATTTGTTAATCTACATGAAGTATTGTATTTTTAGTATGTGCAACTGATAGCAAAACTTGATGGAGAACCAGGAGATGTCACGTCCAGCTGGAGTTTTGAAATTATCTCACAAGCCATTTTCATAAAACGAAGGAAATCTCAGAAATACATGGGTTGCTGTTAAGTATAGCTGGTTGGAAAGTTGCATGCATAGAATATTTTTTGTTCATGTGCTGTCAACTTGGAAGGATATATTGGATAGGATTCCAGGAATATGTTGATTAGTCTAGTGGCACTCAGTGCATTCATTAAAATTTCAGTGAAGGTATAGAGAGAAACCATGGTTTATTTGGGACAGGACTGCTCGCGCAATGGAGGGCAGACGTAACATTCAAAGTATTCTTGAGATATTGGAGAAGTGGCCTGAGAAGAATAAGACGTGGTTCACTAGAAACAGCTGTGAGGATTAATGTTGCAAATGCTAGGCAGGAGACAATTACCTAGCCGAAGAAGTAGAAGTAGAGCATTACAGATGAGATCATTTGGAGAAAGATCTGGGCATTCGTAGCACTCCAAATTTTGTGTAACCAAGGAACTTTGACTCTTGAATTATGCTGAGTCATGAGAATGTGCTCTTTTGCAAGTTAAAAAAAATCAGGATAGGCTGTTAACTAGTTGACAGTCAAGGTCTTTTTTCTGTCCTTTTAAAATGTTTTTTTTTTAAAAGCAGGTAAAATAGTATTTTAGTATTTTTCTGATGGTTGATATGGCCCATGTTGGCCTGGTATCTGATTTTTTTTTCCAAGATAGAAAAATGTGCATTGCATTATACAATGATAGACAATCATATGATTTTTAAATAGCATTTTTAATGGTAAGAAATCTGGCAGGGATTCTCACTTTTGCAATCTGATACTTCAAATGGAACATTTTATTTCTTTTAAAGAAATTTTATTTTTGGACTATGTATTTTGGTATTTTAATTTACATGCATGTATCTGTGCATTGTAATGTTTGATTTTGACTATAGTAAGTTGATGGTATCTTGCTACATTTTCTGCTCTAAGAATCCTCATCATAATGTTCATTTTATTCTAACAATATTTTTTATTAAATAAAAAATTTATTTCCCCCTGAAATAGGGAACATTATCAGAGAAACTGATGAATCTTACCCTTTTTTTTGTCTCCAGCAGAGACTTTAGAAACCCTGAATATATGAAATTTCAGAAACTTTGTGCTTCTAGCTCCTCCCTTTGTATTGCATCTGACAAACTAGTTCATTTCAGATGCTTGAGGATTATGTTACATTGCAGTGGGATAACTAGGTTAACTGTTTCTGAGCTGCTGCAAATTTTATCTAAGTTACAGTGTTCACATTCTGACACACCTTTTGAAGAGCATAGTAGGTAGTATTCCCATTTCATTGATGTAATGAGAAAGTTGATCCTCTAAGGACAGACTGGAACAATGCAGTTAATACTCTTCAATTTAATTTGCTCAATATCACAATTAATACAATTAAGGTCACTTGAAATGAAACTATTAACGAATTGGGTAATTTACTTTAACAATGTCAGTGTGTTCTCAGAATTACATTTGCTTTAATTAGTGAACAAGCTATTACTTAATAGCATACTTCACACAGAAAAATGTAATGTGTTCTTTGTTCTTAACAGAAGAAAAGGGGCAACCTTTAATGGGTCTGGGTGTTTTGGATTTGGAGTTGGGAGGGGGGTATATTTCATGTCTAAAGGCCACAGTCGGTGGTGGGGACAGAGTAGGCTGATGTAGCTGGAAGGGCAAAGATAACTACTGGAGTGTGTGACTGAAATTAATCCCATTGAGGTAGAGCAGCTGCCCACCTAATACTTAAGCAACCATTGCATCCCCCCTGATTCTCAAGGTTGTGATGAAAAATATTCCTAGGTAGAAGCCATTGAGAATGCAGCTGTAGTGAGGAATTGAAACCTTACTACTTTCTCATCAAATATTTTTCAGTAGTGTATTGTATGACATCATGTGTGTTATGTAATGTGTGTTCTTCCATCTTCTCTCCGGGGAGGGACGTGTACATGAAATACAGCATTGTATTTTTTAGAGTCTTTTTAAATATGCATGCTACTTTGTGTTTTCATTAAAAAGACAAGATTGGAACAGAGAACCTCTCTGCAGTATATTGGAACAGAAGATGCTGCAGGTTGTGATTGTTCTTCATGCCTTTGGGATTTCATGCTGCCATTTGCATCGGGCCCTGAGAATGTCCTCTGTCTTTCACTGGCGAGTTTTACCCTTCAGGCAGAGAGCTTCAGTGTGCCCCACCAATGTAGCTGTTGCTAGTGATCCTTATTCAAAACCCTTGAGCTTCTCCTTCTGGCCTTGGCTTTTCCATTAATGGCACAGGTATGGTAGAGGAGAAAGAGCTGCCTTCAGTCTGGTTCGCTTTGTATTGGATGAATAAAAGCAAGAATGGTTTTCATGTCTTCAAACACCATATGCTAGCATAACAGGCATTTCAATATTCATTTATTAATAACTACTAGTGTTTAGGTGGCTTTTAATTGAACAACAACAGGAGTGTAGTGACAAAGGCTATTGGAACAACACAGTATGTCTTGAACTAACTCAGGCTGTCACTAGCTCCTTCCTTACAACTCTTCATTTTCTCTTCTCCTTACTGTAATAGAAATACGTTCTTATTAAGAGATCAGTCAACAGAGATGTTATGCATGTTTAAAAATACATCTATGTAATATAAAGTTATTGGAAATAGCCAGCCTGCAGCACATTTTTTTTCCTTTAAAGACTGTATTTGTATAGGTGTTGACATACCCTTAGAAAATTGCCAGTTGTGGGCCCTTTGGTTTCAGTGCCTTGCTGCAAATTTGTATTTAGGAACTGCAGAATTGTTTTAAATTACTTCAGTTGTGGAAGTGAATGTGAGTAGCTGACACAGTCTTGTGAGTTCTGGCCAATGCTGGCTTCCAGAGTTGGATTTTCCTCTCTGGAATTGACACCTCCAGGTTTTGTGGCAAGATCACATGAGTTGCACATTCATTAATTCCAGCTTGGAGATTATACTGTGGCATAGGGAACCAGCACAAATATCATGTAGGGAAATTGCCTTCAGTGGTTGATAAGGCAGATATTAGAGAAGACCTTTTGTACAGCAATGTCTGTTGATCTAAGATATCTAAAATGTTCATTTTGTAAGTTGTACTCTAAATAAATCTATGAAAATAAGACCATTCTCACTAATGACATTGGGCACACTGCCTAAGTTCAGTCATCTCAACTGGGAGCTTCCAGTTCATTCCAGATACAGCCCAGCCTCAATAGTGACATAAATCACCTGTCAGTCTCATATCACTCTTCTGAAGAAGCTCTGTGACCCTACTTTGGGAAAAGCTGATATCAGTGTGTCTTTTCCTAGCTTTTCCCAATTACAAGTTAAAGCTCAACTAGCTGACTCTCATCTCGCTTCCTAGTATACCTGCAGTATAGTGGATATGGTATAAAAGGATCTGACCCAAGTTAAACGAAAAAAAAAAAAGGTTTTAAACTAAATTTTGCATGCTTAAAGGAACTTAAAATACCAAGCAGAAATTTTCATATTAACTATTGTAACCTACCAAACAACAAAATTGAAACAGAATAATCTTTTTATGACTTCTGTAAATGTAATTAACAGTAAGTTAAAATTAGCCCACTATTAGAAATCATACAGAAGCTAATGATAAAAATGGAATAATTCTTTGAATGTTTTACTCAGACTTGATACAGAAATAAAGTATGAGGGTTACTACCCATAGACACCTCACATATTAAGTGTTTCCAGGCTATGATCAAATTATGTTAAATGTCTGCATCATTTACATATGGAAAAGGCAGATTCGGTTGATTTTTTAAAAAATGAACTGCACAAGTTTGATTGTACTTGTAGATGTATGATAAAAGACTAGTAAATCAGAATTCTAGCTAAGGCCAGCATGATTGCTACAGGATAATAATTTGAGTTCACTTCTGGCTTGACATATAGAAGATTGTAATTTACAAAGCACACTGTGAATTGTGTGCAGTTAGCTGATGTTACAGACCTCTATATGTCAGATTAAATGTATGTTAAAAGATTTTGAAAGAGTTTAACTGCCACAGATTTGATTGTATTAGAAATCGGTTGCTCTGTATAACAGAAATATGTCAGCACAGATGGTATCTTTCCTATCTTTCATATATGTGGACATTTATAAATATCTGGAGTTCCTTATTTTGAAAGGGGAAGGGTTCAACTTACTTTCACTTAAGTGCCAAGGGACACTGCAGAGCTTCAAGCTTCAATTTTAGGCTTCCGATTGATGAATAAGCCTCCTTGGGTACCCCGTCCTCGTCCTCTTTGGATGTGCAAAACTAAAAGGTGTGGAAGGGGAGAGAAATAAAGTACCATCATACTTAATCTAGGTGGTGAGAAATTATCTGATAAGATGTATATTATTTATGGCCTTCTAACAAAGAAAAATAGGCCTCTGCCTAGGTTGCCACTGCTACAACCGGAACAGCTGATACTTTAATGAACAACATACTGAGGGCCATCCAGGACATAAGGCAAATTAAGCAGGTTACAAACTGCGTATCTTCTGTTTAGGTATAGGAGATCTCCCCAGCTCTGACAATTAGCTCCAGTGATCAGGCAAGCAGACAGACAGAAACAGAAGGAGGCCATTTGTATCAATTTGAGGAACAGAACTAGTAATGAAGTAAAATACCCATACCAGGTAGTTTCACCTCCGCTTTGGAACAGATCTTTCTAACTGCTGGTTTCAGCTTCACAAAAGCAAATAAATAAATATGTGCTGCCTAACAAAAGCTTATTTTCTGTTGTTTACAAATCGAGAAAAATGGCATAATAATACTTCTAACCTAGAGGGTTTTTTAAAAAAGAGAAAACATTTTCTGGACATACAAGCAAATATGAATCTTGGTAACCTGACAGCTTTGTTTAAACGTTGAATTTGAGTTTCCTTTCATGAAAATCTTTTCAAAGTACAGCAATTCAGCTGTGAAAACCTGAATACATTAATGATGACAAAGAACCCCTGGTATGAGCCAACATTTGTTTTTGTTCTTTTACGTTTCCTGATGAATTGCACATACAAAAGTGTTGCAGGTTATTTTCATTTTCTTTTCTTACTTTGATAATAAATGTCTCCAATGTTTACCATTTGGTTAAGGTACCTTATTATTACTAATCAGCTTTAATTATTAATAGAAAAATGACTGTGAAAGATGTTTCTTTGATGCTGAAAAAGTCAGGGACCTGATTCTGCTGAAATTAATGACTAGGTTCCAACTGACTGTAAAGGTAACAAGCCTGAGCACCCTTATTGTCTGAGGGAAATGGTAATTTAGCACAATGTATTGGGTTGTGGTTAGTTACTTGGAGTTCCTCGACTTTGGGCACGTTTAGATTTCAGCATTCAGCTTCAAGATTTGGCCACACAGAGGCAGAGTGCCTATAACCAACTTCTAAAAGTCCTGGTCTTCATTTTACTCATAATATACACAGTAATTGAAGAAAGGCCAAGTATGCAGGATAACACCTTTATCGCCAAAGAAAATTGAGTGCTAAAACGGGGGGAGTAGGAGAAATGTGCATAGCCTTTCTGCTTTTCTATGTCTTTCTTCCTAGTCAACAAAATAGCAAACCAACCCGTGTCTAAACTGTACTGGATAAGAAAAATCATGTTTCAAATGCATATATGTGAGCTTATGTTTAAATCTTGTTTTGTATAAGTGAACTGTTGCTGGGTTTTGTTTCTAAGTATTTTAAGCTTGAGATTTATATGGATGTACATGAACAGACACTCTCTACGACAAGACTGAACACTTCGGTCTGATACAGAATATCTTTTAGTTATTGATAAGTATCCCTGTTCAGCTTTTTCATCATGTCGGATGTTTAGATCACTGTATAAGTAATCATGTGATTGTAATGTTTCAACTGTGGTACAAACGACACATAAGGACATAGCAGATTAGATTTATTTTCACTGTTTGTGACAATCACACGAGCTTCTGATGCAGTTTGTGCTCCATGGATTATCTGTTCAAAAATGGAAGCAGGGCTTGTGGTGTTTGGTTTGCATCTCTGCGCTTACCTTGTCCTGTTAGAAGGTGTCATGAACCAAAGAAGCTACTAAATGAATTCTCATAACTGTCATAGGAAGAATAACAAGACCGTATGTTCTCATACAAACAAATTTGAAGTAGGCTGAGATGATATGCTTAATTCCTAAAGAAGTCTGTAGCAAGGCCAGAAAGTGGACCCGATTTGTTCAAGATCCAGAACACTTGTAAGGGAAGGAGCTTAATACACTACAAAAAGACAAACTTTGGTACATGTCAGAACGCACACACAACCTTGTTAAGTTTTATGTACAAACTCAAATAAGCACTTGTCAGCTTAGAAATTCAACTAAAGGTATTTATGGTAATGGAAATGAGAAGTATATTTGCAAAACATAGATCTTCACCTTTCCAGTATTATGTTATCAAAGTTAAGATGTTTTGAATATGTTACAATATTCCATAAACTTTCATAAACAGCGGCTCAGTAGAGATATAGATAGGTGTTACTATTAAAACATGATTTGGCCACAAGTTTAAGGAATGCTACGGCAGCTTAATGTAATAGTTATCAAAGTTGATTATCGAAGTTGATTATTATTAACAGTTATCAAGTTGTGGTTGTTTATATCACTATTTTGTATCCCAGAATTGACAGCTTCTTTCTTAAGAAGAGTAGAAAATACTACAACTTCTTAAGGTGATATCTTTTTTTTAAAGTAAGTGCTATGTATGCTTTTATTGTTTCATTATGTTAGGTACTGGAGGCATTAGCTGTCTTAACACATTGCTCAATGTTCCTTACAAAGCAATGAATACAGTGGTCCTTCATATTTACCCTGTCACTTCTGTTGAGGTAAATGCAATACCTGTCCCTGATACTTCATGGAAAGTAGAGAAGGTTAAAAATCAGATTTAATGTAAATCAACTATAAAGGCCACTTAAAACCTGCTCTAATTTTCTTCTGTTAAATATCTTAATTCTGTACAAACAGCTGGCAGTTAAATACTTCTGCTTAGATACTACAGTGATAAACAATAATACATAAACTCCTGGATAGGAAGACTGCACTCAAATTTCTGAATAAATCCTATGTGGTTTAGTGCAACTGGGACCACGTACCCATATTAGCAGTAGCCCTGTATGATGAATTTCTCCACTAAAATTTTGGTATCGCATTACAAATTATTATTCTTGGTCTTCCTAGAAGTTAAAAGATGCAAACTTCATCCAGATAAAGCTTTTATGGTGGTGATAATTCTTTTCTTCTGAGAAATTGGATTTGTAATGGAATCAGTGACTTAACCTTAGGAAAAATGAACTGTATAGTGTTTCAGTATTAACTGCAATTGAAGGAATAGAGTTCTTGAGTGATGCGTGAAAGTTGGGTTTCTTTTCAATAATTTGAAAATGTTTGAGTTTCATTATAGTAGGGTGCATTTTACCATTGTTGATTTTGTTTATTTTTCATTTGAAACATTTAAAGGTTGGAGCAACGTAACATAAATCTATCCATTAGTGGGCATTTCTACTTTGCCCTCAGATGAATTCTCATCAAATTTGATTTGCTGACTAGTGGCCAGAACAGATGTTATCTTAATAGAAGAGAGAAACACACTGAGCCAAAGGGCCACCTCCAAACTTCTGTGACCTGATATTGATTCATTGTTTACTGAAGTATGAAAGAAAATTTTCCTTTGCAAAAGTCTTCAAAGCTCCATTTTGTATTATAATACCTGGGTGGCCACAAAATTATCAGCCAGACTAAGATAAGAGATTTTAATTGCCAGAGAAAGTGTAGCATTGTTAGTATTCTAAAAAAAAAAAAAAA
>NW_008620842.1:37809-90765 GCF_000691845.1 Merops nubicus | reverse complement strand
GGTAAGGAAAGTGGTGTATTTTTTGTGTTTAAAAAAAAAAAAAAAAAAAAAAAAAAAAAATTAAAAAAAAAATACCCTGACAGGTTAATTTGTATTTTTTAATTTGTATTTTTTGTGTATTTGAATTTGAAAGAAATTTGGGATGTAAACCAGAGCTTATACTGTAGAAGACTCTAGCTCTGTTTTTGGTTTCTTGTGACTACAACCAGTGAAAAACTCTGTTTTAAAAGCTCTGGAATTAATATTTACCTTTTTTTTCCCAGGATTAAATATCATCTATTTTATAAATTCATATTAAGACTAGTACATGACCATTTTAGTTGTGGCAGTTGCATGAACTAAAGTTACACCCTTGTAAAAGCTCCATTACAATAACTACTTGTTCAAGTTCAAGCATACATCTGATTTGGGAACATACTATGTAAACCTCATATTAAATGCTCCTTCTCACTTTTTAAAGAGTAAGATTTTAAAGAGCCCGTGTTCAATGGTTTGGGGCTCTTTCTCGTATGGCTATTTTTTTCAGGGATTTTTTTTTTCAACAGCAGCTGTTTAACAACAGATTTAATTCTGGACATGAAAAATCTGCTGCAGTTTGTTTTGTTTTGTTTTGTTTTTTTTTTTCCCTTGGAATGAATATGATATTTATAATACTGCAAGTCCTCCAGATATTGCAAATTTAGGAAGATACTTGCAGGTTTTCTGCAATTTCAAAGACACTTACTCTTATCTGTCAGATTCAATTTGAGATTCCTGTGGACAAAGAAGCCTGCATTTGGTATCTGGCATTTCATAACTGGTCTAAAGACAGCTTTATTTGTCTGTGTATTACTCTGTTCCTTGCTAAAGCTGTAGGTCAGAGCAGCAACTTTTAAACTTTTGAACATACCTAGGTGGTTTGGGTTTCTCATATTAATACATAAAGATAAATTTAAATTGAATATTGTATTAATTGTGACAGTCAACTGAAATACAGAAGTCAATATTTCTGATTTTTGTGAAGCTGAAATCAATTGATACTTACTTTTTATATGTATAACAAAAGGATAACTGCATTAAATCAGTAGTGAGTCCTAAGATAGGAAGTGGTGACATCTGAAAATGATGTAGAAAATTACATGTGCGATATTAATCTTCTTTAGCCTAGCATAAGGAGCAACTTAGACTATGGATCCTACAGTGTGGGTGCCTACTATGATGATACCAAGTCTTTGCTGCAAGAGAATAAAATAAGCAGTTACTGTATGATTCCTTCATGCTATAATAGTGTTAGGAAAAAAAGCATGATCACCGAGAAATGTTGCTAATCAAATTTTTTTAAGGTAATTTAAACCTTTAAAGATTACTTGAGGGGCTGGAAGATGGGCATGGGTCTTTGTGAAAGGAGCAGATTTGTACAAGCACTGTGTTCACTCACCTGCTGGTGCCCCTTCTGGCTTGCTACCTAGATAGGCATTGACAGCTCAACCCAAGCTATCACAGGGAGATTTGTACACCTTATTATTCCCCTGTGAGAAATATGTACTAATTTCAGGCAAAAAAATTCTTTTGGTGTTTACGAATTGCACTTTCAAAACTTGGCCTAGAGGTAGGGAGGAGTGTTTTAAAAATAAGATGTTTAAGTGAAATGACTACAGAAGTATGTAATTTTCCATTTTAGTGTATTTCTGATTCTGAATAAGTTATGCTTTAATAAAAATTAAAGAGCAAGTTGCATTTTGAAGATCAGGTCATCGTAATTCATTGACATTAGGCCACATAACTGAATAATGTCTTACTTCAGTGAAATACATCAAATGAGATCAACAATTATGACTCATAAACATGCCTCGCAGGCATAAAACAGCAGGGAATTAGCATGTGAGGCTGATAAATATGCATGTAAATAAGCTCCCAAAGGAATAACATGGGTTTGATTGATAGGTTTAGAATTGGAACATATGTAAACCCCTTTATTCCTCATTCTGGTGTAGCTAAGTAAAGATGCGTTTTACTTGTTAAAAGTTTCAGTAACTTTGTAAGTCTTAATGCCACATCTGCTTTTGTGTGTGCAGGCACGTGTGGGTGTCACTTGAGAAATTGATTGAATTGTCTACAGAGTAGATGCCCTCACACTAAGATTGTACTGTTTGTGTATGTATATTGGAGCAGTTCTTTATATGCATGCACATGTATACATATTTGGGCACTGCATATTAGGTGGCATTGAGCAAAACATTATTCCCGGGTTTGTTTAGCTCAGAACTTACCCATTTTGAAGTTTGCTTCATAAGTAGGAAACTGAGTTGTGAGGTTTGGTATGTGCGTCGGTATATCTATTTTTGCAAATACGTTCTACGTTGAAAGTAATTACTATTTATATTACAGAAAGTCCCACAAGTGCTACTACATTTAAGAGTCTGGCAACGATTCTTTATAAACTTCTATTTTTGTTGGCATCTTGCAGCTTGAGCTGTTATCTACAACTTCAAAGTACCTATCACAGCAGTATCTTTATGTTGATCAGTGCAAGTATTTATGCTGTACAGAGATTTATATCCATATTGTTAGAAAAGTATATAACATGCTTTGTATTTATAAAACATTAATACTTTACTTTGCCAAATACAGACCAATCGGTTGCCATTGTCATGTGGCCTGGTATACATCTGCTTTATTACCATTCCCCGCTATTAGGCAATAAAAACTTTTCCAACTGATGCATGCTTGCTGATGTTGCATCACACTTTAATTATGTTGAAGTGATCTTAGACCAGTGGCAAGCAAGATGCAAAAACATTTTCAGTAGTATGAAGTGTGTATTGACTGTAGATTTCGGTTTGTGCTGTTTATAGCTAAAACAGTCCTTCTGAGAAATTGGAGATGGGGCTGGTATCAGAGATCACAGTTGTTCACATGCAAAAACCTCAATTCTGTAATACCTTCCTTTTGCTTAGAGATACCTTTCTGTGGAAATAAAGCTGAGTAAAATTACTTCCATCTGTTTAGATTTATAAGGTAGCAGAGAATATATTTTCCCATTAAGATCAGTAAATTCCAGAGCCACTGCTTAGTTCTGAAAGCTGTCTCTTTTTGCTGCTTAAAAATAAATAAATAAACTTGTAGCACTTAGAGACATCAGAGTCAAATCTCACGTGGGTTCTCATGAAGCAATTTATAGCTTCCTTATATAATTTGTATAGAAAAGTTAAGTTGATCCCTGTTTCAACAGGGTCAACTGCTTAACCCAGCATGTAACAGCCTGTGACACCAAGAAGCAGCAAGGCCTGTGTACAGACTAGGGGAGGGGATTTCGTGTAGCAGAGCTGAATAAGCAGATTGCTATCAGAAAGTCTGATGGGCTGTATTCCTAGCTGCACATCACTGTCCTTTTTCACAGAGGATGCCTAGATATCTCTTGAGCCAAGAGAAATAGAAAATAAAGCACCCCACTCCACCTCCCCCACACCCCCCTAACAATGTGCCCTTTTTGCAGTCAGGACCTGGACAGGCTGTCACTCACTTTCCACTCCCCACAAGGAATGTCCTTGAATGGCCCAAAACAAGCCAGAAAATTGTTGCTAAGTATTTTTTTCATTCACCTCTAGAATTTTCCACATTTTCTCCAACATGTGTGAAGCCACTGGGAAATATGGTTAAATGAGTTAAGCAGACATCACCCATCTGTGCATCTCAGGGAAAATAAAAACAGTGCTGTCCCTCCGAAAGCTTTCTTGGTACGTAACCAAAATCAGAACAACCCTACTGTAAAGCTAAACCTAGGCAAGGCTCTTGCAGGAAGAAGGGGAGGAGCATTTTGAAGAAACTGCTTCTTCTGGTTTATCCGTCTTGCTGGTGTGTGGCCTTTGCAGAATGTGAGGAGTTCCTAGCACCTGTGCTCCTCTGAAATGCCTGAAGGGTACTGGACATCCAAGAAAACATGACTCTGCATTGTATCTGTTTCAGACAGTGTTAAAAAACCTGGCATTCAGCCTCAGCTCTGAATTTCAGTCCCCTCACAAGCCAGAATGATCACATTGCAGCCTCTTGCTTTTTCTATAAATGTTTTATAATTCTAGGTAGAAAACATCGCAAGAACCCTGTTTTTGCTCAGGTCTGAGTTCACCCTTTAATATTGTTCATTGCTGCTCTTTCTGCTGCTCAAATGATTTGTAATTTGTATCTCTCAAACGATTCCCACTTGTATTTCTCATGCACTGAAAAGTCAGATGCCTGACATTACTGTGTAAAGTTAAGTGCTTGGGGTTAATGAATGGCATTAAATTTTATGAGGTCATGTCCAGTAGATGTTAAAAGAAGCTTAAGGCAACTTTATCACTTATAGAAATTAACAGTTGGCACAAAAGAATGCTTGAGGGAGTTCAGTTCTAAGATGAAAAAAAAAAGGTAGTGTAAAAACTAAGGTATAGAGTCATTGTGATTAATGTAAACATTTTTGTTAGGTAATTGGTTACGTGCTGCAGTAAAAGAAATGAGAGTCGTAGTCTGAAAGGAATGAATATTATTGTATTTAGAAAGCAATTAATGTTTCTAGTAAAAAAAAAATCTACATCACATGCAGTATTTATATTCTTTCAGTAAACATATAACCTTTGGGGCTATATTTATCAAATAGCCTCCACTTATTTACATTACTTTTTTCTTTGGGCAAAATGTGTTTTCCCTAGTGGAGTATGTTATTTTGTTTCATTAAACCTTTATTTCTACTCACATGCATTGCTTCTATTACAAACCAACTAAGTAAATTCTGTGTACTTAAGTCATCTAAGGTTTGTGTTTTGGGGTGACTGATGGATGGCATGAAAATTCTGTTTCAGAAAGAAAATGGCTACATTAACTTATGGATAGATCTGTTTTGCATAATTATGTGGGGAACTATTCAGTAATTACATGAGTATTCACATGCTGTAATTTTCGTCGTCTTTATTCACTGTCATTCCAATGAGAGGAAGTGGAAAACTTGTTCAGACATACATATTTTTCTGTGCTCTTCCTTATGACCTGTAGTAACAGCAAATAGTAGTTTTTCAAATAATGCCTGCGCTCAAATAAGATAGCTTTTGTCTTGACTTTCACTCCAACAGTATGCATGTAAATTCTGCACCCATACTTTAAAGTCTCTAGTCCTAGTCTCTATGGATATGCCTAAATGACCGTGTGCAGACCCGTTCCTCTCACATTGTTCAAGGTCCGTGCCATCTGGATGTAGTGTTGGAGGTCACAGCGTCAAGCCTGCTGAAAATGCAGAGCTCTAGAGTGGAAGATTCAAAGTTTCTGGATCAGAGCATTTTCTCCTCTGCAATTGGATAGAGAGGTACTGTAACTGTCATACAGCACAGCAACTCATGACCATGTCCAGAATTTGGAAGGTGAAACCTGAAGAAAAAGTGAAAACATTTTAGAATTTGTAGTTCCTTGGGACTTTTCTGCTACTCTCCAGGTGTTTTGCGTTCTAATACGAATGATGTACGTGAAACGCCTTTTCACATTTTCCTGAGGTGGAACTTGGTCCAAAAATCCAGTCAGAAAGCTTAACGCCCTGTGATACTGCTTGATGTGTTTTCATCTTGCTGTTTTATTTTTGGCTAAAAGATGTGCACATTTTCTGTCTTAGAGAACTGAGGTAACTGCCTAGAAAAATTACTACTTAACATTTTTCCTATTATTGTGTAAACTACATCATCAACCTTTTGGAAATCTTCAGCATAATGGTTGTATGCAAGAAGAATCTAGTCATACTTGTCTAGTTCACATTTTTGAAGTCTCGTATGTTTTACATCTCCAAGGGCTTTGTACTTGCATCCATAGTTCTATTCTAAGGTGCCACCAGAGGTGGACAGTGCTTTGCCTCCTTGCAGGAGGGCAGGGGTGAAGAGCAAAAATCTGTCCCATGATGGATTACATACTTCTTCACAGAAATGTTTTGAGGGGAGTTTCTCTCTCAGTATCTACAACAGAGGGACCATTGTTCAACAAACTGCTTTGCGCTGCAGTAAATAGAAGTGTTTTGTCACTCTGGTTGTCAGTTAGTTATATTTTTATATTCTGATGTAGCTGTGGACTTTCATCTCTTACAACTCGTCATCTAGTTTACTGCTAATGCGCATATAACTTTGCTCTTCAAATTTTTCTAGATCTGTCATTCACAACCTGCATCTGCTTTTGTACCAGCAAAATATGCAATTGATGCACTCCAAATTAACTAAGGATTGACTTAAAAGGATTTTTATTAAAATTTAGTGTTTTCCTTATGCTTTGGCATATTTTGATTTGGCAGTTTAAAAGCTCTACCTCAGTACTTCTTTTATACTGCTCAGTGACATGATTTTTCTCATCTGAGAAATTTGTGGAAAATGTGGAGTACTGCTCCATTTCACGTTCTCTGAGGTATGAATCTGCTGGATACACAATGTATTCTGAGAATTAGCAGTCTTAATTACAGCCTCCTATTAGGAGTCTAGGGTTTCCTGGCTTCATCATATAAAGCCAGGCTAGGCAGTTTTAAGCTCAGGTGTCCCTTTCATGGTGCAGATTCCTTCTGTATAGTTAATTTGATAACGATCAAGGGCTGTTCCACTGGCAGCAGGAACATGCTTTTCAGGGTTGGGTATTTGAGTTTGTGTGGCAGTGTTTATTTTTAGGTTGTTGGGTTTTTTTTCAGATACCATCTTGCCTAAGTTTCCTGGTACAGGTGCTGTCATAAGCTAGTAGTATCCTAAGGTGATTTTTTTTTTTTAACAGTGCACTTCTGAATTGTCTTACCTCTAGACTCTGTTTCTGATGGAACATCTCCTTTCAGTTTTATCCAGATACATTTAAAATTTATTTAGAGACTAAGTTGCTTTTTGCAAAACCATTCACATAATAGATTTGTTAAGGAAGGAAAAAATGTACTTTCTCTTCTGTTGTGAATGATGGATAAAGGGAGTAAAAATCATATGCACTTCTGAGATGGCATGCTCCTAGTTTAATAAACTATTGCATATCTCTCTACTTCTGGGGTTTTTTGTTCTGCAATGCTACTAAAATGTGTTGCGTAGTTACATTATTTAAAATATCTGTTCTTCAATTGATGAAAGCAGGATCCAATTTCTAACTAATTTAACAGATTATTCTGCAGTTTATATTGATATAAATCCAAAGTAGCCTGTCAGACCTTTAGATCTGACTGCTTCCAGCACTAGTAAAAGGAGCTGTGGTAGGAGGAGGAGGCTGCAGCTGAAAGGAGCCGAAGGAACCAAGCTTCCTGAGGTGACAGGGGTGCTGTGGGTGCCCAAGTGCCTCTCCCTGGGCTTTCCATGTTGCTTCTTGTGCAACTTTTTTCACCTCTTACTACGTGCTTTTAAAACGGTGGCATTTGAGGAAGGCATTGCCCAGGCTTGTGTATCTGTGACAACTTCCTAACTTCAAGCTTTTCATCTGCTTCCTCTTCCTCAGAGCCGTAAAGCACAGTTCAGCTGCTGGCTTTCAGAGTAGTGGCAGGCCCTCTACAGCATACCAAGTAGCTCCACTGCCATTTAGTTTCTCGTGTGCCTGAATTGCCATGTTCATTTGGAGCAACGGTGCTGCAGCTCTTATTCTTTCTGGTTGCCTCCTAGCCATAAATGCTGTCTGTTATCCCATTCCAGATAAGCAAGTAGCTAGTTTTACATGTGACAGCACAGTAGCCACAAGGATGCTCTGATGTCAGGCCTGTACTTCTTTGCATGTATGTGCTTGGCAAAGAAGAGTGGTATGATTTTCACAGTGTTCCTAAACATATTTACACTCAAGGAAGAAGGGCCAAAAATGTTCTGCTTTCAGGAGAAGCATTTGATAATATGAAGCATATTATCAGTAGTGTCGTAAATCATCAGCCTGCTGTAGTAGCTTCCTTTGATGAGAAACAGCAAAGAAACAAAGCTGAATTGCTCCTGTTCTTTTTAGCCTCTGGTCCCAGCTACCGTGAGACCACTTCCACAACTTTAGGAGGCAAAGCTCTCTATCACTACCACGTGTCTTCCTGGCCAGACCAGCCTTTCTCCTCAATAAAGCTGTTACTCTCAGCTGAAGAGCAGCTAGCTTCTTGTTGAAAGGGCAATTCTATTTCAATAAAAGAGCACTTAATCCTCTCTCGTTTGTCTTCTACTATCATTTAATCTTGGCAAAACAACAGAATGTTAGAAAACTTCCCACTTAATCTTTTTCGGCTCCATTTTTTTCATAGACTCAGTGGAATATGCATTACTGCTTTTGAATGTGAAAATCAAAGTATACTTATATATGATTTATTATCCCAAACAGAAGAATCGCATCCATCTATAAGATAGAATTGTGGTTAAAAATAGGATACAATTGAGGTAAATTAAAGGACAATAGTAGCCTTCAAACATATAAAGAGATGGTATGTTTTTCTTATTGTCAGTGTAAATGGTCTCTGGAGACCACCTTTTTACAGTGATTGTGTATGTCTAAGATTAAACAAAGCTGCATGACCAGTGCTATCTCAGGAGGATGCTGAGTCATTAACTCATGTTTATTGCCTCTTGCCATCTTTAGATTATTGCAATTTATAGCTCAAAGGCCTTTTAGGCTGTTTATAAGTTAAAATTAGCTAAATTCTTCTGGATGCAAATGATAAGTCACTCAGCATTTGTATATCATGGGACGTAAGTTGCTAGCGGTGATGCCAAGCGGCTTCTAAGATTTTTTTTTTCTTTCTGTGCAAAGTGGAATTGTACTTCTTGTCCCTAGTTATACCAGATTACTCTATCCTACTAGAAAAAAAAATGGTTTTGCTAGTTTTGCTAATATGCTCTTCTGTTAAGTGTGTATACTCTTAAAGAATTTACTAAAGTTAGAGATGATAGTATTTATTAGATATACAGATTCTACTTCAGTCAGACTGCATTAAAATATTTGTATGTTATCCTGGAGTCTTTTAACTCACATTTGGTGATGACCTATGAAATTAAGTCCTATGTGGTAAATAATCATCCAGCTTAAGAAGTAGATACCGGCTGTAGTACTTAGCATAGGAACAGAAGTGGATATAATTGTCTATGGAACAAAAACAGGTCCACTAAGAGAAACAATAACTGGGGGGGAAAAAAAATCACATTTTACCTTATTCTGTGGATATTTTCTTTTACCAGTCTTACTGCTACTGGTGTAAATTCAATCCAAGCATTACTGGACTAAATGCCTATCGACTTCAGTGGAAGTCAGATTTGCTTATATGTGCTAGTATTGTGTGGTTCCCGCTAAGTGGGAAGTCAAACTGTTTTTCCATGTACTTACATTTTCTGAAGTGTTTAAATCACTATTAACATCACAGTGAGCATGATGGGAAGGCCAAATTTGAAAGAGATTATATTAAAACACCTCTGGATGTAAATTATTTAAGATTTTGGTACCTTGCAGTCACCTGAGAATTCTTCTCAAACATTCCTACAAATTAATTCAGTGGTAGTAGAGTAAAATTCCCTATTCTACATATATAGTTCCTATAATTTCTGTGAATATGTGTATAGCAGAGCCTATTTTGGTAAACACAGAGGCTTCATCAGGAAAAGAAATATTATAAATAAGTCTTTTGTGTATGCACATTGTTGAATTTATTTTAAATTGAGCTGCAAGGGGCTACATTTCTTAAACACCGATGCTACATTCTATTTCCAAAATGAGTCATCTAGACTTCTGTGTATCTTTTTCCATCCACACTTTTTCACACATTTATTTTACATATGGAAAAGTGATATTTTAATTTGCAGGCTAACCTAATGACATGGTTGGGTTGTTTAGATTTGTGAACACTTAGAAACAGTTTGAGTTAAAATGGAAACCCTTTTATTTTTGTGTGTTTTGGTTTAAACTGAAGTGCATAGAAAAAATTATTTCAAACAGAGGTTTTGCCTGGAGTATATGCAGAGTTTACTGATATATGCATGTACACATACGCAATTGTGATTTTATATGCAAAGATCATAGAAGATTCCACTTGATTGTCATAAATCAGCAATCCAAAAGACAGTAGAATTAAAAATAAAATCCAAACAATTCTGTATTTTTATCTCCAGAAGTTGTATTTCTAATGGAAGTCTCACAGTTACTTATCTGCATATATTGCTAATTATTATAGTGTATATTTTTTTAATTCATAGAAAATATAATAATTTAGGCCGCATTTGTTGAAACTAAAATGCTACCCAAAAATCTGTACCAAGGAATGCATGCAAAGTATTCATCTAATGCTGAGTGAGTGAACCTCAAGCCAGAAATAGTCAATAGAGTTAAAAGATTGCTCAAGAAAAAGTTGCATCATATTTATTTGAGAAAACTTAAACAACTTGCTCAGAGTGAAATCTTCTTCAACTTTCCAGCCTAATAATTATTTTATAAATATCAGAAGTGCTGTGCACTTAATTCTTTGGCTGAAGGCATTATATTCAGTTTCTGTACATTGCTTCGAGCTTGCTCCATTTAATCACTTTAAAAGCTTATTTGGTGTAAATTGAATTTAACACTGTAGTTGCAAGGGTGTTATGTAAAAAGTCCGAAACACTGTTTGTAGCATAGGCGCTGCTGGTACCAACTCTAGAGCTCTGAAAGGGGAGCAGCAACTGCATCATCTTAAACTCTGCAGCACCCTCTCTTGACACGATGCAGCAATGCCGTGAGCTTCCCTCAAGCCTCGGGAATCTATCAAAACACCTAACAGCGAAATCCGTAGCTCCGCTATGTTTTACTTTTTAAAGATCTAGTTTATGTAGTTAAAATCTCAATTTGCCATGTGTTTTCAGATCAGTTTTCCTTCTATTTTTATTTTTTTTTCTCCTCCTATTGCCATTTCAGTCTATCAGCAGACCCGATATAGAAAGCTTCAGTCATCGTAGTCATTTTGTATTTTATTTTCCTTTTCTTTACTGCAGAGATCCTGAAGACTTTCCAAACTGCATATTTGATGCTGTAGAAATACAAATTATCTGCTCTTTTGTAAACCTTTCGATTGTCAGACTACTCTCTTTCAAAATAATGGAGAAGCCTGGAATCGCCCATGCTAAAATTAAGAATTTATAACTGTATGGAACAGATGTTTTCATAAACATTTGCTATAATTAATTTCAACTAGGGGATTGAAGGAACAAAGCAGTTTTTCCCTCTTCAAAACTTTATTGCCTTTTCCCCATACAGTGAACTCAGAAATCTTTGCTTTAATATTGTTAATTAAACAAATTTACTCTTCTGTTTGGCTTTCATTGTGAAAAAGGAAAGCTTAATTTGAACAAGATACTGGCCTCTTGAACAATGGATAAATACGCTGGATTTCAAACATTGTGTATAAAGGATCAAAATACAGGGCATAAGTCTTCAGGTGCTCTTTTCTGAGACCACAGTTCTGTGGTGTCAATTGTCAGAGATGTCTACATATTAGAATAAATTCTATCCAGGTCAGTTTGATTAATATCTATCTATGGAGTAAACAGTATGAAGGAATTTTATGTTTGAAGAGTTGTGAACCTTGGTGTTAGAAAAAGCAAAGGAGTCTCGTGGCATTATATATAGTTTTAATGCATAGTAAAATGCTTATTGTATGTTGATTACCCCTTTATACTCACAATAAAGGTCTGCAATCTGTTAAGTAATTTTTTTTGTTGTTGCTGTTTGCATTATATGAGGAACGCATTTGGACTAAAATTATTCTTCCTTATTTGTATTGTCACTGGTTTTGGGGGGATATGGTTTGGAATATATATATAGTTTAGGGACAGAATTTTGGTGTTATTGTGAAGAAGAAAAAATACACATGCATTATTGTTTTGTTTTTACTAGTTCCTCTATATCATATAAAGATAATTTGAGGGAAAAAAACCTGTTTACAGTTTTTTAAAAAAGCACAGCTTAATTGTTTTACACCTGAAAGAACTAGTGCAGCTGCAAGGATTTTTTGAGCAAACTAGAATTCCTGACTGATCTGTCATCTATAAAGTGTGCAAAGAAAAATAGGTAGCTGTCATTAAAATTACATTTCAGCTTTCAATAACCATTTAATGAGTAGCGTAATTATATAAGTATGGTACCTCAAGTACTTCACTCAATAATTAACAATAATCTCATCTTTAAAGTGAAAGCGCTATAATTATTATTTGACTTAACCAGGACCACTGTTATGATCTCCAGTGGCACCTCAGGTTGTTCAGAGTGGTTTTGAAAGTATAAATTAAAATTGGATAAATCATTAAATTATTAAGCTTTAAATATGCTGAAAATGAATATAGCATGGAATATGAAAGTCATGTTATAAGAATTGACAACCTTAGACTGCAAGCATGTATTTGTGATAAAATTTTCCTTGTCTCTAATCATAAAACACTACATTAATGATCAAGTGTTTTATATCAACCTGAACTTAAATTTTCATAACTGTTAAATACATTTTGGGGCTTAATAACATTTTAACCTTTGATTAGAATACAAAGGAAATATTAAGGAGAGTGCAAATGCATCAGCAGAGAGATCTGTCTCCATTTTGACGCTTGTAAGCAGAGGAATGCAGTTTGATTTCCAAAGTGGGATCACTTTTATCACGAGTTCCTGAACTGCCAACCAGAAAACCCTTTCATAGCAGACACAAGATTGGTAAATCAGTTAACATGATATAAATATGCATGTGTGCCCACACACAGACATGCATATGTGTGTGTACACACATACAGAAATATGTATATAGGTAAAGACTTTTCTTCAGCATCAAAATATGTTTTCAAAGGAAAAATAAAGAGAGTTCAATTACTTTTAAAAATAGGATTATATCCAGAGTAAGGGGATGTCACCTAAAGCTTCCTGTCCTCGTAGACTTGCCGTTGGTTGTAATGCTATCCCACCCCTTCTCCGAAAGAAGTCCTGTGCTGAATTTTTGCATCCCAGAGAAAATAGTTGTTTTCAGAGAGGCAGTGAAGGAGATGAGTGAGCAATATCTAATCTTTACATTGTTCTTTACATGCTTTTTCACTCTTGCTGAGCATGAGCTTAAGCTCAGAGTGCTCATTGTGCCTGGTGCGTACCCAGAGCATCTTCGTGCTCTTGAACTGGGGCTCTGTAGTGTTATCCAGTTTCTTCTTATTACCTTAAGTGGAAACTGTGCACTGCACCTTGAGAAAGTTCTTCTTCAAGAAGATATTATACTATCAGTATAATAGGCTTTTAAAAAATAAAATTAACAAAAATAGTGTGCACATTTAAATTAGGCTTCTCCTTGTTGCAATTTCTACATGTAGTTTTCAAGGAATATTCAGAAAGTGTATTTGGCATCCTCTTTCTGAGTTCATCCATTTTATGTCAACCATGTTTTTATAAGAAAACAGTTACTGCAAATGATAAGCCTGTGTGTTCTGGGTGAATCTAGTACCCTAGTATATGTAGAATTTACAAATCCTTCTCCATGCAGCTCTGAAATCTAAAGAAGACAGGATTTAAAGTATTTCTTTTTTACTGGTTAATAAAACCATCATTTTCAAGTTATGTAAACTCTCTGGAAACAGCCTCCAGCTGTGTCCAGTAGTACCAGGTCCCAGATCCTTAAGTCTCAGCTCCTTTTAGCCCTTGGTCTCCATGCACTGGAGCAGTCTTTAGTAAAATAAGGCAATAGAATGAATTCTTTCAGGAGAAAATGTTCATTTTCAGGAGAGGGAGTTTCTCCAATTAAAGTGGTAGCAAGAAAGATATCCAGATAATTTTTGGAACTGGTTTTGGAATTAAGGAATTGGTTGTATGGTCACACCCAGAGGGTAGTGGTCAACAGCTAGATGTCCAGATGAAGATGAGTGGTGTCCTTCAAGAGTTCATATTGGGACCTGTGCTTTTTAATATCAATGGCATAAATAGACAATGGGGTTGAGTGCACCATCAGCAAGTTTGCAGATGACACCAAGTTGAGTGGTGTGGCTGACCCACTTGAGGGACAGGATGCCGTCCAGAGGGAGATGGACAAGCTTGAGAAGTGGGCCTATGTGAATATCATGACATTCAACAAGGCCAAGTGCAAGGTCCTGCACCTGGACTGGGGCAATCCTTGGTATCAATACAGGCTGAGGGATGATGGGATTAAGAGTAGCCCTGTGGAGAAGGTCTTGGGGGTACTGGTGGATGAAAAACTGGACGTGAGCCAGCAGCATGGACTCGCAGCCCAAAAAGCCAACAATATGCTAGGCTGCATCAAAAGCGGTGTGGCTAGCAGGTCCCGGGAGGCCACTCTGCCGCTCTACTCTGCTTTGATGAGACCCCACCTCGAGGACTGTGTTCAGCTCTGGAGTCCTCAGCACAGGAAAGACATGGACCTGCTTGAGCAGGTCCAGAGGCAGGCCATGAAGATGATCAGAGGGCTGGAAGACCTCTGCTATGAAGAAAGGCTGAGAGAGCTGAGGTTGTTCAGCCTGGTGAAGAGAAGGCTGCAGGAAGACCTTACTGCAGCCTTTCAGTACTTAAAGGTGGCCTATAAGAAAAATGGGGACAGTCTTTTTGGCATGGACTGTTGTGATAGGACAAGGTGTAACGGTTTTAATCTGAAAGAGGGTAGATTTAGATGAGATATAAAGATATAAACATTTTTTTAACAATGAGCATGGTGAAACACTGGAACAGGTGGTAGAAACCCTATCACTGGAAATGAGGTCAAGTTGGGTCTTGAGCAACCTGATCAATTGATACTGACGTTTTTTATGGTACTTGTTGTTTCCCTTCTCCTTCCTCTGAAAGTATGATAAGATTTATTTTGCCATTTTTTTCACCCTAGCTTTTGCATTTGCTGTGTGGAAGTGCTTTCAGGACGTGTGGGACAGGGAAGGGCATCCTCCATTTCTTCAACACACCCTTTCTTCCCATTTTTAGGACTCAGAAAGGATCTAAAGAGTAGAATAATGGTGAATCAGGACTTATAAAGGAGACTACAAATTCTCTTACCAGCACCATGAATCTTACATTCATAACTGTTCATTATATATCCTAATTTTACCAGAAATTTGGGTCATTATCACTGAAGAAGATAGAATCATAGAATCCTTTAGGTTGGAAGGGACCTCCAAGATCATCAAGTCCAACCATTGAGCCATTAGGGCTCTAAAGTCCTCTGCTAAAACAGATCAGAATCTGTCAGGGTTGGAAGGGACCACAAGGATCACCCAGTTGCAACCCCTCTGCCATGAGCAGGGACACCTCCCACTAGATCAGGCTGCCCAGAGCCTCATCCAGCCTGGCCTTAAAGACCCCCAGGGATGGGGCCTCAACCACCTCCCTGGGCAACCCATTCCAGGGTCTCACCACTCTCATGGGGAAGAACTTCTTCCTCACATCCAGCCTGAATCTGCCCACTTCCAGCTTTGCCCCATTCCCTCTAGTTCTGTTGTTACTCGATATCCTAAAAAGTCCCTCCCCAGCTTTAGAAGTAATCTGTCTGTTCTCCTGGGATTTCCCCATACCTGAGGAGAGGTGATCCAGAGCATGAATTCCCACAGTTTATTGTCACTAGTTAGTGAAGCAACTCAATTTGTTCTCAAATATTACTGACCATGAAAACTTAAACCAGGTTTAAGTTAGTCTAGTCTTAAACTAGAAAAGCTTTTGGATAAAAGTGGGTAAAATATAGGGAATCTTTTTTTAAGTCAATAAAGACTTTTTTCACTTTGAACAAAAGACTGTAAGTCATCTTTCAAGATGTTATAACAGACATATTTGTCTTAAAGAGGATGGAGCAAGAACATAACTGCAGAAATGTCCTACTCTACTAAATTCTGTTTTTGAGAGATGGATGTACTTAGTCCTATCCAGTTTTGGTGGCTGCTCCTAATGATATGATGGAGCAGCAAAAATGGCTCTTAAAAAAAAAAAAAAAAACTTGTATAAATATGATATGGGATTTATTAGCGATGAGTATACAATTAAGAATGCTGAAGTACTGTGGCAGTCATTTAAATAAAAAAAGCTACTGTCTTCTGAGAGTGTTTCAGAAAAAAACAAGCAACACTTTGAGTAGGTTATGAAGGATAGTTCAGTGGGTGTAGCAGACCCAGGATACCACTACGTGTTTCTTCTGGGTTCCTGATGAAAGAACAACTTTTATCACCAAGATTCTAGGCTTTTTTTCAGTCCTGTTGATTCTTCAAGCAGGACAAATGGTTTAGTTGAAAGACAGTAAAGACCTTCTACTTTTTTTAGATATTCTTAAACCCATAAAAAACAGTTCAGTCATTTCTCTGAATGCTCAGGATCAGATGTGGAGATGGGTAATATATGAAAAAGCATATTACTTAAAATTGTCCCAATATGGGAGGCTATTTCCAAGATACAAGGAGAAAAGGAACAGATGGTTACTAATAACAGGAGGGTCAGCTCCTGGGTGAAATATCTGGTGTTGTTAATTTAGTTAAATTTAGTAAACAAAAAGCAGATTGATTAAGTAGGATTTCCATTTTCAAAATAAATTGAGAGAGCTAATTAGTGAAATCAACTGAACTGAGCAATTTTAGACTAAAATTTAGTAGAGGCTCGGGATTTATTTTAGGCAAAGGTGAAAAAGTTAATAAAAAAACCCGCATTAGAAATTAGATGAGAAAAAACACTTGGAAGGAAAGTTCTGTGCCAAAGTGAATGATTAAGTATTTTTTAAGGAATGTCTGGAGTAAGCAAAGATCCTGAAAGAAACAGAAAAACAGCTTGATCTGTAAAGGAAACTACTTCATGGATGTCAGAAGGTGTGGGGTTATAGTGACAATTAGAAAAAGTTAACTTAAAACACAAGAAGATAATTTAAATTAACAAGAGAATACTTGACTATATGCAGAATCTTTCTGAGGAGGAAAACTAGAACTATTGTGCGGTGCAAATGGACAAATGGTATTACGTGTATTGCAGGTATGCTCTCAACCCAAAAAGTTTTAATTTTCAGTAAAAACTAAATTTCAGGCAAAGGTCAGAAAATAAATAAATTGAAGAAAAGGGAATATTGGGTAAGTATTATAAATTAGCACATTCAATAAAAAATTAAAGCTTCTGATTCACAGCGTAGTTGTCTGCCAAGGATACTAACAAGTACTGCTGCATGGAACAATGTTTTTGTATTTTAGTTCATGGCTAATAGTTGTCCTGGTTCCGTGTAAAAAGGGGTTCAGGGCAGGACCCACACAGAACAGAACTATGTACTTGCCTCTCCCCCCCCCCCTCAAGAGGGAGAGAGACACTTTTGAAAAAAAAATGAAGTATATTGTTCAACAAGGAACAGAAAATGAAAAAGGGAGGTAAGGAAAATAATATATACAAAGATTAGGGGAATAATACAAAAAGTAAAATATACAAAACCCTCAGAAATGGTTCCAGGGTCCCATGGAGTGAAAGGAGAACTTTCCTCTCCGAGCTCCAAGGCAGGAGTGAAATAAGAAACCACTCCCTGCCTCTTATCAGAGTGTGTGTAGGAAGGGGAGGGAATACAATGGTTTCACCCCCACCCGGGGTCCTCCCAGTTGCTGGAAGGTCACGACCCCATTCCAAGCCTCAAACCGCAACAATAGTATATATTTGAAGAAGGGGAAATGTAGCACTTGTACTCGGATTAAGAGGAAAAGAGTGATAACAAAGCAGCTGTATAGATTGACTATTAGCTATGCAGGTTTTTAGAAAAGTTTTTAAGGAAGAAATAAGAGAAAAAATAAAAGCAAACAGCATAACATTTAGTGTGGATTTCCTGTTAAATGGGAGATTGTGGCCAACTAACCTGCTAGCATTTCAAAATACACATTAAGGAAATAGATTATGTCTGTCTGGACGTCACTAAACCATCTGATGTGGTGGCACAGGAGATGTTACAAAATAGAAAGGATGCAGATTAGTAATAAATATAGTAATTACAAGATGAATAGAGGAATAAAGATTTTAATGAAAGGATTATTTTTAGTGAAGTTTGCAGTGCAACTGACCTTATCCAATGTTTTAATTTGTTGTCTTGCCATAAAATGAGAGACTGCACTGATGGAGAAAAAGTATTAGAAGGTAGTATCCAGTGCAAGCAGGAATAGAGTATTCAGGTCAGACTGGTCCTTTCTGAGGAAAAGGGGACTAGAAGCAGCATGAAATACTGTGAAATAGAGTATTGTACTCGGAAGAACTTTTACTGTAAACCGCAAACTTGAAATGCTGGGCTTTAAACCCCCAGCCCTGAATGAGGGTTGGCATGTGGATGATGTCCACAACCAGGCGAGAGAGGCCTTCCTGATCTTTTTTACCCGGGGTCTGGCCAGCCTTGGGTGGGAACCAGTTAGGAGATAACCACCAAGTGCCCCTGCGTTATCATCAGGTGTCTGGCCTCCCAACTTAATAGCCTAGAAGCTGGCTCTGCTTGCATTAGTATTGGGAAGATTAGTTTTGCAGTAGATGTACTGTGTAGGGCTTCTAGTTATTGGAAGAACTCCCTGACTGTCCACTGCAAGTAGAGTTTCCAGTGACAGCTGGACAAGACCAAGACAGAAAGAAGATTATGTAGGTAATGAGGCTTTCCTGTGGCAATTACTGTATGACTGGAATTGGACTGATGATCTCCTTATTCCTTCCCCCATGACCTGGTTTCTAACTTGTCTCACTGCTTTCTTTGCTACATCATGTACTGTGAATGAATGCATCCATTTATTCCTTTGGTGTCTGGCCATCTCATATCTTTCCTATGTACTTGGAATGGGATGGTAAAATCTTTCCTATACATATACTACTAATGGCCTTGTCCTTCCTACTGGGGCAAGTGGTCAGCAAAAGAAAATTTCTTGTAAATAAAAATGGAGAATAAACATGTAAGAGTGCTGGTTAAGGGCGGCTGTGAAACTGCAAGATGGTGTGGTATGACTGTAGACTGTATGGAACAAGATTTTTTTGATAGAGAAGAAAAACCACTGTCTGAAGAATCAACAGATTAAACTTCTAGTATGCTGTCTATAGCTCCTGTCCCTTTTTTTTGTGTGTAAGAAAGAGGGATTTAAACAAAACAGGGAATAAGGAGCCTCATTTAATAAAAAGATTGAAAGAACATGACTTTCAGTGAGCAGAACAGAGGACACAAAGATGTGCAATGCTATCTATAAATGAATTAAGGGAATGTACAGGGACATAGAATTGTCAAGCTAAATGACAGGTTGGGCAAGAATAAATAGTATAAAACAGGACATGAATAAATTTGCTTTGAAAAATAGATGATTCTTCCTGGCTTTTAACTGTTCTTCAATAGAAGTAATTATTATAGAGAGGAAGAGGTTTCCTTGTAATCCTTGGTTTTTGTGAATGTCACTGTGTATAAGCAGCCCACAGGATATAAAAGATGTTTTGCAGATGCATTACTTAGGTAGTTTCGGAGAAGCTTTGAACTTCTGCCAATGACATAATAACATACCTGGTATACAGTCAACTCAAAATTTTTCACAAAATAGATGGACTTCCACATTCTTTGACTTAAAGTTTGCAAAATCAAATTCACCTATTCGTGTTGTACTTCTGTAACTTTATGCTACTAAAATTGTGTTTATAAGTTGAGAAAAGCCTCAATCAAAACCTTAAGTGCAATTAAATCTCAGATTTTTAGTACATTCAGGCTCCAAATTGAACATGGAGATGAGATGTCTTTTGTCAGCTGTAAGAATTTGAAGATGTAAAGTTGAGACTTGTCTGTGTAAGTTTTGTTGTAAACTAAAGTTACCATGTGTGATAAAATCAATTGAAATTTTTATCAATATTGTGTTATTTATCATCAGGGTTTGTTTTATAATGAAGGTGTTTTATTTCTGTGTTAGGAGAATCAAATGAAAATGGAAGCACACACCACACCTCAGATTCTGATGGAACATTTATTTCTTACAGGTTGGTAATTATTTTTATTTACTTTCTGATTTTAAAATTTTGACTTTAATAAGCATCTATTTAAAGCAAAAGAACAGGTCGGTCTATTTTAATATTATTGTGCAATCTAAATTCCAACAATCAGTAGATGAAAGGACATGAAGGATTTAATTAAGGAATTATCTGAAAAGCTGTTTTCTGGATTATTATTTTTTTGAGAAATTTGTTAAAAATGCTTAATTAATGAAAGTTCGGGATGTTTTTAAGCCTAAATATTTTTAAAGTGTTTTTTTGTGTGTGTTTTTCTCAAAAATACACAATAAAGTAGAAATTCTTACCTAAATTCATAGCTAAGCTAAGCACAGGAAAACAATATTTCATTTCTGATGATGATAAACAAGAGCTAAAGAAACATGATGCTGAGTAACTTTTTGCAGCGCTGTCACTGAGCTTGAGTCTTGCTTAGGTACATACCAGGGGGTGTCCTCTACCTGAAAGCACAGAAAGGTAATCAGCAGATCTGTAGAAGTACTGTCCCTGCTGCAAATGATAAATCATTGTCCTTATGACTGGTAAATTGATAGTAAGATTTGTGCTAGCCAGAACTACTGCATCTGATTTTGATGCTTAAGTAATGGTAAAATAAAGCAGGCTTAGCACATGACTATTTTGGATTCATTTAGTGAATGATGATGGGTGGCATCACTTTCATTTTTTTGTTTGTAGTCTGCTGGAGTCTGTACTTCAAAGAGTTGTAGGCAGGCAGGCAGGTGGAACCTGCCTGTTTGCCTTGCCCTGGTTGCAGCTGGATGGGTGGGGTTATCACACTGTCTTGCAGGCAGGGAGCTGTGCTGGGCATGAGGAGCCTTCAAGTGAGGGGTAGGAGGAAGGGTCGCAGCTCCTGGATAACCTGCCGCAGGCTGGAGACTGAGAGGTTGCTGAGGAGAGCAGGGAGCAAACAGCCTGGTCTTGAGGATGCTGAAAAGAAAGACTTTTTCTAAGGATCTGGAGAGAACAGCAAAGAGTTTGTTGCAATTCAGACGCTCAGAGGAAGCTTCTGGACTGAGAGCAAGGTTGGAAAAAAGGGTGTACCTGCAGGGACACAGTAGGGCAAGGGAGGTTTGATTTACAGATCCTTCTGTTTTTCTGTATCCTAGTAAGTTTGCTCTAATGAAACCTACTCTGATGATATAAAACCCTTCAAGGGCAGTTAGCATGTTCACTTTGAGAAAAATGTGTTGGCAGATCCATTTCATGGTTCTGCCTGACCAAATTTCTTGTTGTATTTGTGTTCTCTAATGCATGCAACTACTATCAAAGTTAAAAGAAGGGCTCAAAAATACTACCCACAGTAATCTTTTTTTTTTTTTTTTTAAGTAAGAAGCATATGCACATACAGAGACAAGCAGTCTCTGAAAAAAATAGGCAAGATAAAATTTAGCCAGATCAGTAAGGAAGGAGTTGAGAGCTCTCTTTGCCATTAATTCCAGGACACTTATTCCTGAAAGTCATTAACTCAAGAGCCCCAGCTGTTATACCTGCCAAGATGTAATACTTGAAGAAGAATCCAGCTTCAGCTAGGCTCTGGTTCTACAATAGTGTAAGATGTGGGGCTGGGGTCAGACCTTTTCTTCCTACCCCTTCTCCACTCGTGCAGTAGCATTCATGTCTGTGAGCCAGTCCAGCAAGCTAACCTAGCCCAACCTGTTCATACTTTGTAGGGAGAGCTCTCTGATGGTTTGGTTCACAGTGTCCACTTGCCAAAGGTTCAAGTGGATGTTGGTGCCAGAGCAAGGAAAGTAGCTAGCATGGACATGTAGACCTAAGTGGGAGGCCAGAGCATAGTACCATTAACTCAAATTAGCTTGAACCATACTGAATCCTCAGCCATCTTTAATGCTCCACAAATAAGTGGAGGTTAAAGCTGGTCTTTGCAGTTCCATATTTCTTAGTCCTAAGTGCATATAATAAACAAAAAGTTGGTTATGACTTCTACAGAATAATAGTCTTATTTTGTCACAGAGGATTACAGCCCGATGCACAAAACTGAGGTTAATTTATAGTTTAAAAATAGTCCTATATACCACTGCCAGAGTATTATTGTTATAATTAAAGGCAAGATGATAATGCAAGATAGTATGGGGTGTGTGTATATATATATATATATATATGTGGGGGAGTGGTGGGTATGTGTGTGTATCTATCTATGTATTTATAGCTATATATATATATAACAGAAACCTCTAACTTTTAATAGTTGGCAAGCTAGCACCATTATTAAGTAGTATTACAGTGGTTAAGGTGTGAAATGAATATTTTCTGCTCAGTGACAAGCAACTCCCATCATATAATGAGATTGGCTGTAAATTTGCTGGTTGGGTTGAATGTTGTGTTGATAGTTACAGTTCTGGACTGCATATTAAATAAAAATGAGCAGCTGATACCTTACAGAAGACAAAAAGTGAATGTTAAACTACCTTGGAAGGTAACTATGGTAAATTATTGTTATTTCTTTAAGGAATCATTAGAGATTTTAGGATACTGTCAGTGAATATTGTTTCATTAAGTTAGTCACTTGGTAAAACTGATGATAGTCTTGTTTACCCAATGTGTTTCAGTCTATTGTATTTAAAAAAGACTGAGTGGTGAATTTTTGCCTAAATGAGACAAAGGCATCTTTGGATCATGGTAGATGTTGTGCTTGCAGAAGGCTAATATACGCAAAAATCTACTGGAAATTTTTACTGAAACAAAAGCTGCTTTGTTTTATCAGTAGCAGTCTCTTTACAATGTATTTAGAAGAGGCAACTCCAAATGTTTAAAAACATTTGAACGTGACTATATTTTGCTATTAAAGTGCTCTTAAAAGCATCTTGGTTTTGACACAATAGGAGGCAGGGGGGGTCTTACTTGGTTCCAACGTTCTACTTTTAGAGGACAATCTTACACTATCCATTACAGGATTCTACACGTGTGTATGTGTTTCTATTAGTAAAGGATATTAGATCATTACCTTTTGATATATTTATGATGCTCCAGAACTGTTTCTATGGGTTTGTCTACAATGATAGTGTCAACCTTAGAGTTTGTGCCTCTTATTTGTGTGGACCACAGCACAGATTTAATGCAGCTTATTTTCAGGTAGTGAGCATTTCTCTTTAGGTCATAAAGTTTTTAAGTAATGAAAGTGAACAGCACATATGACTGGCACATATTTCTAAGTATTCTGTGAGTTTGTGAATGCGTCCTGTCAGATCAAAGAGAATTTTCTAGCTGGTCTTCAGGCTCTGATGGAAGTATTCTTTGTGTACTTGGGAACAAGCTTTACTAGTAAGGAAACATGAGAATTGCTTCCTAGAACTGTGTAATCAAAATTAGAAGTTCACTGTTAGAAAAATTTGAACAAGGATTTAGACATGGAGTAACTTGAATCTTTAAAGCATAAGAAACTTGAGGAAAATATTTGAGGTCCACTCTACTGTATTATCTTTCTGCTATAGTTAAAGCCTTTTCTGGACTTGCAAATTCACCAGACTTCTCCAAAAGGAAAAGAAAAATAGGTGTGGGTCTCTAGTTTCAGTATCTGCAATGCAGTGCCACTGGAAAGTAGAAATACTGTCTTTCTCCTGCCTTCCCAAGGGCAGCTGACCTTCTCCTCGCCAAAGAGGTGAACCCCTTGCCAGCACATATGACTACAGACTATTACATTAATCTGTTTAGCCTCGGTACCAGCTGCTTGCATGTTTTTAATTATCTTATTAGATGGTATAACAGTGACCTATGAAATAAAATGAAGGTGAGTATTTTTTAACTTTATTTTACAGGCTATTTTTCTAAATATATTTTAATGACCTAATTATGACTTTTAGGGAGAGCCATTGATGCAGACATTCAATTTGGCTGATAGAATCTAACATCTCAAGGACACTTATTTTCTTCCAAGGTGGATTCATACATTAATACTGCTTCTAATTTATAGCCTCAAAACAAGCTCACTTTTCATACTTTATTATTAGCTTACTTTATGATTCAGAGACCCATGACTACTATGCTGGATAATTTCTTAATATGTATCTGCACTTGTATACAAGTTTAATTTCTCCCTCACATATCAAGGTAAAGTTCTTTCCTGTGTGACTGTGTGTCATCTATGACACATGATGATTTCTCTAAGTTACAGATTATGTAGACAATGTATATTCCTTCTTCTGCTGATACTCCAAATAGGCAGAAGGTCTCGCATAAGAAAGACTTCCATGTTTTGTTTTCTTCCCCTGACTTCTTACAGATTCTGCTTACCAGATGTTTTCTTCCTTACTGCAAAAAGGCAATGTGGTCCTGCTGGCTGAGGCATGTTTCTTGTGTGCCAGCCAACAACAGCAGGACTGATACTGAGCATAGAGAGGAAAGACAATAAGGGGCACAAGCTGTTTGGCCAAGCGTCTACCCCTTCCAAAAGTGTGCAGTGAGCTGCTTTGATTGCTCTTTGACCTGTGGCTTTTCTTGGCACCTGAGCCAGAAATGGCTACATTGTTTCTGTCCTTAGATGTTAAACATAGTAAGAAGGTGTAGGCAGCTTATGCACCTCTCCACCTGGTAGAAAAGTCTTGTCTTAATCTGTTAGGAAGCAACTCTTTTCCATCTACACATATGTATTTAGCCTTGTTCATACACATGTGGAGTTTCTTTATTGTTTCTTTTTTAAGACACCCCTGTGTAGTTATAGACTATTTTTCTTAACTTTGTCCACTGTGTCCACACATGATCAAGAGCTGTTAAAAACCAAGCTTGCTTCTATTGGGTTTTTCCAATATTTTAAGATACAAAAATCTGTGAATAGAAGACAAAGCAGTGAAGTGGCACTGCACCTCCACTCTGTAAGGAGAATTCTCAGCACTTGCTTCCTTCCTCTCTTTCCCCAAGGTAGTAGTAAAACTGTCTTCCATGTTTGCTTTTTCTTACCTGGAACCATTTGCTAGAGGCCATTTTGTTTGGTGCCATTTATGTGCAAAAACAAGTTAATTTTGTCTGAGAACCTGGAAACTCTCTTCTTGAGTCTGTCCAGATGAGACCCGCAAAAATTATTAAAGGGCTGGAGCAGCTCTTCTATGAGGACAGGCTGAGGGAGTTGAGGTTGTTCAGCCTGCAGAAGAGGAGGCTCCGGGGGGACCTTATAGCAACTTTCCAGTACCTGAAAGGGGCCTGCAAGAAAGCTGGGGAGGGACTATTCACAAGGGTTTGGAGTGGAAGGACAAGGGGTAGTGGCTTTAAGCTAGATTTTTAGGTTAGACCTTAGGAAAAAGTTCTTCAGTATGAGGGTGACAGACCATTGGAATAGGTTGCCCAGACAGGTGGTGGAGGCCCCATCCCTGGAGACTTTGAAGGTCAGGCTTGATGAAGCTCTGAGCAGCTTGATCAAGGAGATGTCCCTGCTTATGGCAGGGGGGTTGGACTAGATGACCTTTGGAGGTCCTTTGCAAGTCTATGATTCTATGAGTATTATTCTTCTGAAAGATTACTTTCTGAATGTGCCAGTAAGCTTTCTCTGGATGTGGTAGTCTGTGCCATTTTGTCCATGTATGTGAAGAAATTAGCAGTTCATGTTGCAAATCTCAAATTCCCAGCAAAGAGAAAGTGCCAACACCTCATCCAACACCTGTTTTCTACACATCCAAGAAGATCACTGTCATACCTACTGACAGCAAAGAAGGAACTGAAACCCTATATGCAGTATATTTTTTCTAAGATCACATTTCAATGTATATAAATTGTGGATTTTTTCAAACTTTTCCTCTGAAAATTTTTACTTTCTAAAGCAACTTTCTAACATCCATGGAATGGAAATGAAAATACTGGCTTACTCTTGATTTATTCTGTTGTATGTGAAAATTACCATGTACCACTGACACCATATTCAGCTGATGCCATGTTTTTCCACTCTCAATAATCTGAGGACTGGAGGGAAGCAAATGTCACTCCTATCTTCCAGAAGGTTAAGAAGGAAGACCCAAGGAACAAGGCCTGTCAACCTCACCTTGGTCCCTGGGAAGGTGATGAGGCAGCTAATCCTGGAAACTGTTTCCAGGCACATGAAGGTTCATCAGAAGGAGTCAGCATGAATGCACCAAGAGGAAGTTGTGCCTTTACCAACTTGATATCCCTCTATGATGAAATGACTGGCCTCGTAGATGAGGGGAAAGCAGTCGGTGTTGTCTGTCTGGACTTCAGGAAGACCTTTGACACTCTGTTCCACAAGGTCCTTATGGACAAGTTATTGATCTATGGGCTGGACAAGCACAGTGAAGTGGCTTGAAAACTGTTTCAGAGGATTCTGATTAATGGCATAAAGTCTAGGCAGCTGGATACTGGTTGTGTACCACAGGTGTCAGTACTAAGTCCAGTTGTTGTTTAACATCTTCATTAATGATTTCGGTCATGGGACGGAGCGTGACTCAGCAAGTTTGCAGGTGACACAAAACTGAGGGAGGTGACTTATACACCAGATGGTTGTGCCTCTGTCCAGAGAGACCTTGACAGGCTGGAGAAATAAGCTGACAAACTTCATGAAGTTCAACAAGCTAAACTACAAAGTCCTGTACCTGGGGAGGAGAATCCTAGGCACCAATATATGCTGGGGGCTGGAAAGTAGCTTGGCAGAAAAGGGCCTGAAGGTCCTGGTAGATATCAAGTTGAACATGAGCCAGCAATTCTCCCTTGCAGCCAAGAAAGTTAATAGTATCCTGGGATGCATTAGGAGGAGCATTGACAGTAGGTCAAAGTAGATGATCCTTCTCCTGTACTCTGGAGTACTGTGGCCGGTACCTGGCTCCCCAGTACAAGAAAGACATGGGCATACTGGAGAGAGTCCAGCAAAGGGCCACTAAGATGGTGAAGGGACTGGAGCATCTCTCCTATGAGGTAAGGCTGCGAGACCAGCCTGGAGAAGAGAAGGCTCCCGAGGGGGTCTTGACAAAGTCACTTACAAGTAGCTGAACAGAAGGTATGAAGGAGAGCGAGCCAGGCTTTTTTCAGTGGTGCCTGGCAGCAAGAGGAGAGGTAATGGGCACAAACTGTAACACAGAAGATTCCATCTGAACATCAGGGTGCACTTTTTAACTCTTAACTCTAACTTTTTAACAGGGAGGGAGACCAAGCACTGCCCAGGGAGGTTATGGCTTCCTCCTCAGAGGTATTCAAAAGCCATTTGGACATGGTCCTAGGAAGCTGGCTGTAGGTGGCCCTTCCTGAGCCAGGGGGTTGGGCCAGGTGACCTGCAGAGATCCCTTCCAACTCAACCATTCTGTGGTTCTGTAAACCCTGGTATTCAAAATCCTAAAAATGCAATTAAGCTTGTTCTAAACTGGGAGGAAACAACTGTGGCAAGAGCAGAAGTCTGTGTTAGTGAAAAGCATCTATTACTAAGCACAATTTCAGTGCTAAGCTAAAAGGCATGCACAGCATACCATATAAGGTCAGAAATATCAGGCTGGAAAAATTTCAGAAGTATTTTCTTCTTCCTCCTTTTTGTTTGTTTTTTTTTTTTTTCTGAGTGAAGATTTTACTCTTTTGTAAGCACTGTTTTCCCCTTGGTAAACCTGATAGAAAAGAAAGGAACCTAACAGAACTGCCTTTGTGAATTCCATTTTGGCCCCCAATCTTTCACGGTTCTTCCTTGTAACACAAAATCTGGCAATAATGAATTTTAAATATTTGTTAATTTCTGAAGGTCAGTGGGTCTAAGTAATGCAGTGAATTTCATCATTGTCGTGTATTCAAAATTCAGAACTCGCATTGTCGTTGCAGAAACATGACCGACACTGACAAGTGAATGGGGTTGTATTTTCCTTGATGTTGAAGCATGCTTTGAAATACCTTAATCTTGCTGGTATTAGCTTCTGGTCTATGAGATGTACAGTGACATAAAAGCAAGAACATCTGCCACAGAGCTGAGGGTGAGATGTTGGCTGAGCTTAGCAGCAAGAGAGCCTGGAAAGGATCAGTTCTTTGCCAAGTACTGCCTCAGTGCTCCCTCTACCTCAGTGGGATTTTAAATGGAAGAGTTGTGTACTACACCATTGTAACACAACTACTAAAGGTTAAACCAGATATCTGTATTTTCCTGCTTGCTGCTCAAAATACATCTGGTGAGTGATTTTGATTTGGTTAAAAAAAAGAAACATGACTGTATATAAAAATTAAATGCAAGACAGCAGCTTCAAAGAATTACAGTGTTCAATGCAAAGGAGCCTGAAGACAAAAGGTTTCTCAAAATAATGTAAAATTGAAATAAATCTAGAGGGCAAAGACTTGTTTTTAGTGAGACTATATGGTTTTAATGATGGCAATAAAATCCAGTCATTTCAAGAGATTAGAGTTATATCATGAAATCATTTACTCATTTTCTTATGTCATTGCATGCAAAATAGGTGGATACACAAAGTTAAGATGGAATTAACAATATGAACTAGAATTTTGCATTTGTCACCCTGCATATCATAAAATCTTCCGAGTTTTGAAACTTGGTGCATATTTTCATGACTGCCAGTTCTAGACCTGCTTTAGCTAGTCAGATGTGATTAAGCAGAAACGTTTTGGCATTTTTACGTATATTCTTGCAAAAAGTATCGCCCCTCTCCCTATCATATCCATTTTCTAGTTTGATGACTTGCAGAGCTGTAGCTTTTAACATCTGTTAAGTATGCATGTGAAAACAGAATTCACAGAGCTGTGGTTAGCTGCGAGTATGAGTTTAAAAAAGGGTAAACTAGCAAAAAGGAAGTCTTAACCAGGAGGACTAGAAAGTAAGTGTTCTACATATGCATGCAAAAAATTTCAAAGGTGTTGGGGGGATTTAAACTAGAAAGCCTTGGCTCTGCAACTAGCAAATCAATTACAATACAAAAATAATACTGAGAACCACCAAGGCGAAGTGGACAGTTTGGGAGTATGGAGAAGGGTGTCTTGGGGTGCTGCATCAGATCCAGTGCTGCTAGAAGAGGTGCTGGCAAAGTGTCCTTGCTTCAGTTCCCATAACTGCACTACATGCCCATAGCTGAAAGAGCATCAGCTAGCTAATAACCTCAAGAATGTTCACCTTGAAGTGATTTTACCTTCCTTCACACTAACCTTACCTGTATGCCAGCCAAAAGCAGATGAAGCCTGAACTGTTCAGAAAAATCTGCCCTTTGAATGTTGAGCCTCCCAGCCACTCAGTCAAGCATAGTCACACTTACATGGCTGTTAACTCTGCCTCATATCCTGAGGCAGGAGTCTGGGAAATGGAGAAAAATACATATATTTTCCAAGCGGACTGATAAGCCTTTACATTAGGGCTGTCAAGTGGATTTTCAGGGTAGCAAATAAAAATCCATGTCTTTTAGAAACTGTTTTGTTTTAGAAACGTAGCACTTATTACTTGGTACTACCTTTCAGTAGGTTTTTCCTCCTGCTTTTATAGAATTATCTCTGGTTTTATTACATTCCTGGCTGTTGCCTCACTTTTGTTTCTCAACTGTTGATTTTATGGCATAATAAATAATACAAACTATGTATGTTTCTTGGATTTATGCAGTATGTTTGAAAATAACTGTTGCCTCTATTTATTTAAATATAGATACTACATTCACTTATTGACGTTCCTATCAATAAAGACTTCATATTGCAAAACATATGACACATTAATTTGAGAATTTGTTTTCTTTCTGATGGCATATTCAGTAGCCTGTTGCTTCATTGAGTGCCTCTAGAGAGTTGAGTTTGGGTCTCAACGTGTTAAAAAACACATTCTGAAAATAAAAAAAAAGATTCTATTAAAAAAGTGAAATTGTTTTTTCTGGGAGCACGCACACCATTTTCTTTTAAAATGATTTTGATGATACTAGCAGCACT
Organism: Merops nubicus; assembly: GCF_000691845.1. Taxonomy (NCBI): domain Eukaryota; kingdom Metazoa; phylum Chordata; class Aves; order Coraciiformes; family Meropidae; genus Merops; species Merops nubicus. The sequence continues at coordinate 61,035 of NW_008620842.1, read as the reverse complement.
GCTCAAGTTTTCTTTGGATGTCTATGAGACTATCTATTTTATCCTTCAATATTGGTCTAGAGGGTAGAATAAGCTTGAGATTTAGATTGAAGTCTTAAAAATGTATGTAAATGTTCGCACCTTTCAATACTATTTCAGTATTCTTCCATGAACTGAGAAATATTCTTTGTTACCTAATGTTGTTGTAAATGACTGACACAAAAAAAACCCCAAGGATTTCAAAATTTGGCATAGGATATTTTAAATATGCATGAGAAAAAGTAACAGTACACACTATCTGATGACCTGATAGTTACTGTTTTATTTGTTACCTGCAGTTTCAGCTGAAAGCAAAGTAATTATGGATAGTAATATTTACCTAGTAGGTCTGAGCCCCTGCAATCCCAAAACTGAATCTTTGTCCATTTCCAGTGACATAGGTCATAGTTTGATGTCACTGTTCATGTTTTTACATTTTTTATGGGTTTTAGTGGCTTACGTAGAGTTTGGTGTTGTCTGAACTTCATGGTACAGAAATCATTCTTACACTACGTTGAAACTTGGGAAGGTTCCGCATATGTACACATCAGCAGCTTTAACCTGTGAACCAGTAAATGCAGAAGTTAACTATCGGCGGTTGCTGTCTGTGCTGTACCACCCTTCCTCATCTGTATTTCTTCCTCTTCTGAAGAGGGTGTTTGTTTTGTAATGAGCTGCGGTGGGCTACCATTGTATTCTTCTGCGTATCTGTTGTCAACACATCGATTTTGCCATTATGCTGCAGGATGGAAATTTAGCAACAGAGCCAGAGGCTGATGTTCCACTATTGGCTATCAGTGGAAGAAAGTGTTTGTTACCTCTCCCCAACATTACTACGGCTCAGTGTTGCCTCAGTAAAACTCTGGGAGCTACTATTTGAATTCCAGAATAGTTTTCCAGGCATCTTGTTATATTATTGGTGCCACTCATTCTTAAAAGAATTTATAGTTGCTTACTCCTCTAGAGCTGGGCAATAGTGTCATTCCAGTGTCTTCTACTAAGATGACTACCTCAGGGATTTAAGTAGTTTTTCAAAAATGGTATCCAAATGCATGTAAACTTTGTTCCCTTCCTTACTGTGTATCAACAGGAAGAGACATTTCTCTTCCAGTTCTTCTGACTTTTGTCTCTGGATGTCTAATGTTTGCAACTGTGTTAACAAGCCTCAGGTCGGCAAAACATCTCTTGTTGGAAAGAAAGAGAATAATAAATATGCTTGTATATGGCTTTCTACGAGATCAACCTAATTTCTTATACACAAGAAAGTGTGTGCATTGGAGCAGATCCCAGTATAAAATTCTTTTGCATACAGATTCAAACTCTTGTTGTTGTGACATAAATGCATGTTTCAAAAGATGGAAGGGAACAGGTGAGAACTGAGAACAAACCTTGCAGAACAAACATGCAACCTTCGTCCCTTCTATTGATTTGCTTACATTTTCATTCATACATATTGAGCTTTTTTCCCACTTTGAAGTAATGCAACTGTCCCTAACTCATGCTGATAGATGCAGCATGTGAGATTAAGTTTCTCAAAGAAACATTAATCCAATTACTTGTTCCTCAGGTGAAAAAAAAAAAAAAAAAAAAAAAAAAAGCAGGTTTTATATTATGAAAACTTTACAATATGTATGATAGTATATTGAACCAGATATTTAAATAAGAATATGAATGAAAAATACTACAAAAAAAAACAGAAAACATTAACATCAACATTTGCCTTTAATTGTACAATCTAAAGGTAGTATTAACACATGATTATACATTATTTTTCTAGTTTGGTGAAAAACAATTCCATGTGCTTATTCATAGTTTTAGTGGTTCCAATTGGCTCTTGAAAGTCTTTCACTTCAGTGAAGTGAATGGGATGTGGTAGACCTGAGTTCTAATCTTCATTGCTCATTTCACTTTGACCAATGAGATTTCTGCAAGCCTGGGTTAACAGGGCTCAGGTATTAGATTACAGAGCAAGGGTATATCATTTAAAAATTTATCCTTTTAGAATTGATAGCTTGTTAATATTGCACAGTGTTACCATTGTTGAAACATTCTGTAGAATTGTAAGGCTGAATTTATTAGCCTTCATTCAAAATATTTGAGAAATTAATTAGTGAATGCTGTTCAGAAAAGATTTTTGATACCATTAAGCTCTGCTAAAACTCAAGCAGATTCCAGCTTCCGAGTTGTTTTTTTCAGTCGTAACTTTTCTTTTTAGTGATCCCGGCAGCCAAGAGGGGGTGCAGAAGAGATATAATCTTGCCAAATTCCTTTTGGCTGTTTTAAATGTATTTTTGTTCAAAACATGCTTGGAATTTGGAATTGCATTACAAATTAAAAATAATTAAATAAACAAAAAAAAAAGACAAAGCATAGGATCTGCGCTAATACAAATTAAGAAGTGTTGCAGTTACTACGTCACTCCCAGCAGCTGATGAAAAAGTAGCCTGAAGAGTTTCTTTCCTCCAGGTTCTTGCTAGTCACAGTTAGCACTGATTGAAACCTTTTCCTAAATTGACTGACATACCAGCATTTTCAAAGATGTTGTGGGAATGTCATCCACTTGTAGAACCATATGACTAGCTTCAGAGTCTGACCTGTTGTGATGCACAGGGGAATGTGTCACTCTTGAGGCATCTCCACCTTTAGGGAGGCAGCTTGGCAGTAGTTATAATGGCCAATGATACCACAAAATTTACAGTGGCAAATGAAAAATATTATACATGATAGAAACAGGGGGTTTATTTAGATAGGCATAATATACTGTAGTTACTGAAGTATCAATGACTGTGAAAGAAGGGGCCAGATTTTTCTCAGGCTGTGTCTGCTGTATGCCATGAGTTGTACTTAAAGGAGACAGAATTGCAGTAAACAGACATAGGTAGCTCACTACAGAAGGTGAGGAGATAAGGAGTCAGTGAGATGACCAGATAGTCTTTGTGACTTACAGAGCAGGGGATGTGCCAGGTAGGAAGGAAGCTGCCTCACACCATTGGAGTAAGTTACGGCTATTTTGGTGACCAGGGAATACTGGCAGTTGGCAGAAGCTAAAGCAGCTCTACCCCTCAGGCTACTTTAGTTGTCTTTGCTCTTATTCACAGTATTTTTGCTTTTCAAAGTAATTAATCAAGAGCTTTTGTTTTTTTAGAAAAATATCCTTCTTGAAAGATGATGCATTCAAAAACACATTATCTCTGGTCCTAGCATGGATCATGAACTCACTCCCTCCTCAAAAGAATAGGAGCATAGTTTCCTGGCTTGCCAGCTATATTCCCCAAATGTTTCCAGCAACTCTGCATTCAAGCTTTATCTAAAACAAAGTTTTAAAAACCTCATCGGCACAACTCAGCTTGAAAGACTGAAAAATGTCTAACTTTAGCTTGCATATATTTAGAACACTTTGCAAAACCAGTCTAGTCTGTCAGTATTTAGTATAACCTGCTCTGTGACCCTCCTTAGCAAAGGAAATCTGGTGGCATCTTGCCCTGGTGTCACAACAGTAGTTTCCCTCTTTCTGGTTTCATCTGGTCTCCCAGGGAGAAGTAATAGTCTTCCACGTGAAAGTGAGAGAAGGAGATGTTCACCTTAAGGACATGCATTGAAAATAAATCTGAAACTCATTTCCTTGCACATAATCTGGCTTTTTACATTGAAATGATCTTTTGGATTTTAGAGTGCTTGCAGAAAGTCTGTGAGCAAGTCTTGGGCTACTAATACCATCAAATGGCTTATTCTGTTCTTGAGATTTGTTTCAGTAGAAGGTGCAGGAAATATAGATTTAATTTTTTTATTCAAACTCAGTAGATGGTTTGGGACAATTAATTTCCAATTGTTTCCCAGTAGAGCAGATTTACTTGTATATTAATGAGGCACAGGTGTTAGGCCCCTGGTGCCTGCATGCCTGGGAGGCATATTTAGGTTGTTTATCTAGTCAGCCATAGGTACTGCAAGGTACTCAGGCTTGCCTTTAACAGTTTATACAGTGAGTCTTTTTAATTTTTTGATGTTTTTTTAAATTTGCTAGCACCTGTTAAAATTTTAAAACTGATCATGTAGAAAGAAGTAGGCGTGATTCCAATAGTAAATAGCACTAAATGTTAAAGAAAGTCATCTTCTATTATGCTTAACTGCCCAGCTTGACATTAAGAAGAAAAGAAGGTTCATTTAAGCAAATACGTCAAGTGAGAAGCTAATACAGTCAACAGTATACTTTTCAGTTGCATATTTTTGGAATAGGTACTTCTTTGTCTACAGCTGAAACATGAATGTGTTTATATTAATATTCATTTTTCTTGTTTATTCACTGAACTGCAGTACCAACATTTTAGAGGAAATGGAATAGCCTCCATAGACATTATAAATTTCAGTAGCTGGCATAATTATAGCGATCTACATATTCATTAAATCCAAAGAAGAAATGTGTCCAAAAAGACAGCCATGCGTTTAGAAATGGTACACAACTAAATATATACATTTTTTAAAAGTTCCTTTCCTCTGCTTATCCAAAATTGCGTAGCATCATATAGTCCTTAAATCAGCTAAGGCTTATTTTGATTAAATGTTCGTTCCTTTTGCTTTTGCACACAGTAAAGAATGGGAAGAACTATTTGTAAACAACAATTACTTGGCAGCTATACGGCTGAAGGGGATTAATGGGCAGCTGAGAAGCAGCAGGTTCCGTAGTGTTTGCTGGAAGGTAAGAAGAGAAAATATTTATTTACAGTTTGTGGTTGCAATATATCAACACATTACCTGATGCGCTGGAAGATTATTGATGCAAAGAATCATGAATTTTCCGAGAGACTTCATCCCAATGTTTTCCTACTCATTTTTATAATTCATAGGACATTTGCTAATCATATTGAGTTGCCTTAAAGCTGAATTGTGGATGGTAGCAAAAGATTCCTGGGAAGGAATATCTTTGTGCTGGGTGGCGTGTTTAGAATTGAGTGCCACACAGCCATCTCTCCTCTCAGTCTCTGTGTAGTGAAGTCATGCAGGGGAAATAAAAAGGAAGTTTATGTTTTCTTCCACAATTTATGTTTTGTGGAAGTTGGGACACCCTTAAATCAGTCTGATGCTTCTGCTAGCAGCTTCTTCCAGCGAGATGAGAAAATGAAGTCCAATCCCTCTTGAAATAACTGGATAGAGAGGGAATCCTGGTCTTCCAACACAACAGGTTCTCAGAGGTCTCTTACTGTGTTTTTTAAAGTTGCAGGGGAAGGAAGAGAGAAAGAAAGCAAATACTGAGGCACTATATAAAGTCCAAAAGAATTCTTCTGCACTGTCACCAGGTCTTCTGTGCTGCACTATATAATAGCAAACATTCCCTCTAGTAGAGTTAATGTATATTAGCATTGATAGTTTAAATTGCCTCACTTGGAATTTCTTATGCTTCACTTTGCCACAAATATCTATAGAAAGAAAACAAAAATAGTGTTTGTATTAATGTGAATTAAATAAATTTGAAAATTGAAAATTTAAGTTTGACATATATGTAGCACTGTACAATTTAAAAGTTAATTAAAGTGAATTAAAATTTTCTTCAGAAGGCCAGGAGTATTTTATAGGTCTTTGCTTTCTTCTTACGTGTAGAGTACCTGCTCCTCCTTTCTGCGATGGTTTCAGCTCTCTGGTAGGATCTATGTTGAATTGATAAAACCTAATGGATTTGTTTTGTTTTGTTGCTAGCTGTTTCTGGAGGTTCTACCCCAAGACAGAAGTCAATGGATTAAAACCACTTCAGACTTAAGAACTTCTTACAATAAGATCAAAGAAATTGTAAGTTGGTACAAAATAGATTCTCTGCTCTTATGCTTTGACATAGATCATAGAATCATAGAATGGTTTAGGTTGGAAGGGACCTTAAAGATCATCTAGTACCAACCCCCCTGCCATGAGCAGGGACACCTTCCACCAGATAAAGTTGCTAAAGCCCCATCCAACATGGCTTTGAACAGCTCCAGGGACAGGACATCCACAACTTCTCTGGGCAAGCTGTTCCTGTGTCTGACCACCCTCATAGTAAAGAATTTCTTCCTTATATCTAATCTAAATCTGGCCTCTTTCAGTTTAAAACAATTACCCTTGTCCTATCACTACACTCCCTGGTAAAGAGTCCTTCCTCATCTTTCCTGTAGACTCCCTGTACATAATGGAAGGCCATTATAAAGTAAAGATATTAATAGAGTGTAACAAAAGGATTTGGTTTTCTTCTGGTTTTACCCAGCACATTACAAATCCTCGGAAAGCGGGACAGCAAGATCTGATAATCAACAACCCACTCTCTCAAGATGAGGGGGTAAGTTGACCGTTGGCTCTGTCAACATGTGCTACTAAAATTTTCATTTTCATCATACTGACACAAGTGAGTTCTTGATGAAGAAGGCAAAATGGCAGGTGTTAAAATCTCCCTCTTAAATTTCCAAACTGGCTTGTGTTAACAATTGGTTCACGGGCTCTGCTGAACAACCAGAAATGCTCATTTCCAGGTTAATATTCTGATTGTTCAGAGCTTATCGCAGGGATGGCTGCGATGAACGAAAAATCACTGCTGGACTGTAAGTCCAGCTTCACAGTATATCCTTTCTTTAACTGATATGCTTTTTTATCTCTGTGTTTTCATTTTAAACATGAAATAATTTTACCTTGAAAAAATAATAGTTGAAGGACTGTTTAAACAGTCAATATGAAGGTAATGCTCTTAAGTGCAAATACTGACAAATAAGACAGCTTGGCCTTGGAAGTTTTTCTCCAGCAAAAATAGAATTGTACACCTGAGTTGTATACCTGCTGAGTTAAGTATAAAGTACCAGGCTGCAAAACAGGCATTTCTTCCACGGTTTTTAATTCTTTTTCTTTATAGTTAAAAGAAACAAAACTTTCTTTTCTAATGAGAAAGCAGTGAGCTGGAAAATAAGAGATCCAGATTTTAAAGACATACTGAAAATGGGGTAAAATTATTTGACCTGGCTGTCATTAAATGCAGAACATCCAGCTATCATTGAAATTAGGACTTCCTAGAAGCTTTGTATTTTTGAAGTCATAACACTTTGAGGAGAGCTTACATGTAGATTTGGAAGCTTTTAAAGCTTAAAAGTTTTAGGTAACTTTTTTTTTTTTACAGTTTCAGCTGCATTTTCTTATACTTGAAAAGCTCCTAAGTATTTTATAGGGCATATCTTTTAAGCTTTTCTGTTAATTACGTTAACACTTCGAAAATTCTTTTTTATCAGATTTTCAAAAGAACTTAATTCTATTAAAATAATTTGTTTGGCTACATTTTGGAGGTTTACACCTGGAAAGACACAGATATCTTTGATGGGCTTACTTGTTCTTCCATTTTGTTCATAAATGGAAGCCCATATTTTTTCTGCTTCATATTTAATGCAGGAAGGAGATTTGCTTGTTGAAAAGTGGCAGTATTGGTTATAGGCACATTGGTGGCTGCAGCCAGTATGACACTGCATGCCATCAAACCGTTCTTGCATCCAGATGGACAGAAGGTTGTGTCCAATGTGAAAGATTTAAAGTGTTTCTGCTATAGGTTGTGATTGTACAGTGACAAAGTGTTATTTTTGGCTATGATGTCTTCAGACAATAGAAGACAAAGGTTAACATATCAGAGTATGTGGCAGGGAATTAATCTACAAAACAAAACCACAGCCCAAATCAGGCACAGGAATGAAGAGTGAAATGCCTTTGAGCCTCTGCAGTGACAATGTTTTACCCTTTCAGTGTTCTGGGTTTTGCTTCCTTTTGACAAAGTAGATTCTGTTTCCTTCCTCCTTTGCTGTGGTGGAAGAGGTGTGGGACCAGGGGCAGGGGAGTTTTAAAATATGACATAGCTGCGTGAAGGACCTGCAAGTTAGAGATGCTAATGTAATGTAAGGCATTGTCAAGGATATAAATACTTTCAAATTTGTTTTTTTCTCATAGTCTCTAATACACATATAGAAGCTATTTAACATTTTCTCTTTGGTTATTTTACCTTCTGTCTGCTAGATAACAGTAATTTACTTTCTCTTTTCTTTCTGTAGAGTGTAAACCACTATGGGAATGAATTGTATATAGGGGAGCAAGAAATTCTGGAAATTTTGTAGCTGCTCTCTTTGTACAGCATTTCATTCACTGGTGCTGCTGCTATCTGAAAAGCAGCCTGCATGAAAAGACTGCTGTAGATTTTGTTCCTTCTGTGTTTTCATCAATATGGCTAAGCTGCCATTCCTTTAGAATAAAGAATAGGCTTTACAATAATTTTCTAGAACATACAAATAACATTTGCTGACTTCTTTCATTTTCTTATAATAGGTATTTGATCATACCTTCCTTATTCGATTTCACCACCACTAAAACAAACTAACTTGCTTCCAAACAGTTTCTTAGTATGGAAATTATAGCAGCTTCTAATTAGAGTCTGTACATTCTTAGGATAAATGTAGTACAGTATAGTGTACAAACCTTTTAGAGTGAACGAACTACTGAATTTCTTTCAGTTGAGCTGCTGGTTCTGGTAAATTTGAATTTACTCTGCCTTTCTAAGTATTCCACATAGACTACTTACAAGTGACTCTCAGAACTCCATCCAGTAAGCACATGGATTGAGCCTAGAGCAGGGATCCAGGAGCTTGAACGTTTTCATCTGTGATCTAAACTGACTTTCTCAGACACATTGGGCTATTCAACAACATTCTTTTTCACCCATAAAATATTGATAAACCTTTCTACCAGGAATGTTGATGATTAATTAGTTAATATTTGTACAGTACTTTGCTGGTGTAGTATGTAAGCCTTAAGCATTAGTAGAAGTCTCTGACACAATTATTTTTCCTTATTTCAGAGTCTTTGGAATAAATTTTTTCAGGATAAAGAGCTTCGAGCAATGATTGAACAAGATGTGACAAGAACGTATGTAGATCTTTAAAGAAATTTCTATATATGCATTTAGATTCTGCGTTTTTATGTGGTATATATTATATTGTGTTTTCTTGACTTCAGTTAGTGTAAATGTCAGGATCATTGAACATGAATGTGTAGAAACATATATTAAATGTATAAAAATACGGCTTTCTTGGAGTGAAAAGCGAGAAAATAGATTTAAACATTAAACCCTGGAGATTTATTGGTATCATTGAAGAAAAGCTCTTTTAAATTAAGTTATTAGGAAGTGTACTGCTATGTGAAATTCAAAGAGCAGTTTTCCATAGGAAGCAAAGAGAAGGTAAGAGAAAGTGAAAGGTCTTCTAACTAAATTATGATTGTAATAGACTGAACAGATTACTTTAATTCTTAACAATTAATAATAAAAAAGCAGGTTTTAATGAATAAGAGAAATGTCATTTATCTAGAGAAGTTAAGCATTTCTATTTTTATTTATCCCTTTTCCAGTATTATTTGTCACATATGCCTTTTAAAATTTGTCCCAATATTACTGTGGTTAGTTTTCATCTTCTCAGCCCTTAAGACATTCCTGTCTAGGAACTTGTTTGAATTCCTGAAAACATTTCAGAGTGGAAGCTTTTAACTGATGTGTACATCTAATTAAATTCAATTACTGATTTGCTACCGTGTTACATTTTACTGTATTTCAAATAGTTTTCCTCATAACTTGGAAAAAGTGGTGATAGTCATAGACTTTAAAAATCCCAAGCTCACACAGTTTCATTTACAGAAACAAAGTCATGCAGAAGAAATCATTGCTGTCTGTTTTTGGGATGTTTTACGTGTCCATCCCTAGATCCAGTCCTGAATCCATTTTGCCATGAGATGTATAATTAAAATCTGAGTATGCTTTCATGTGCATTCTAACAACAGATGGTATTTTTTGTTTGTTAAGGGAAGCAGTTCAGGATGTTCTAAGATTAAAATATATATGTATCGAAACTGTAACTGGAGAATGAAAAGTTGTTTGGAGGTTGTGTTGGATGCAAGACTGTTATTTTAAAATACATACATATACACAAAGTCCAGGGTTTCAGTCTGGCAAATCACAGCGTGAGTAATATTCACCAATATCAGTAATAGTGACTAGAGACATTTCCATTTAGGTATTTATACAAAATAATGTCTTCTTGAATCAACAGCAGTATACATTATGTGTCATCATATCAAAGTTAGTCAAAAAATGAAGGAGCAAAATTTGTCAAAGTAACATTATTTTATAAACTACATGCATTTATATATATATTAATTGTTTAACTAATCATAAAACATCGTGTGCGTTTTATGTATTTATATGTATCTGTTTGTAAAATATTGTTAGTGTAAGAAGGAACAAGTTCTACATTTCTTGGCTTTGGAATATAAGTACCCTTTCTTTAACGTTGTCCGTGTTCATTTCCATTCTTTAAATAAATTGCTTGGAGTTGGAATTTAAAAAAATTGTCATTAACTTACAATGCCTTTTACTAAAGTTAAAATAATTGAGTATTATATTCAGTTACCATAATCATTGACTTCTAGCTTCTGTTTCTTATTTAACAAATATTTTTTATGTTCTTTGTTGAGTTCAGTACTTCATCATCCACCAACATAAAGTAAATAATACCATAGAGAGTGATGCTAACTGCACACAGAGTAGCAAACCAGAGTCATAGCTATGAAAGCAGAAAAAAATTTACTCTGTTTGTATTAGAATTCTCTGAAGTGTAGATGGGAAAAGTGGGCAGACATACGTTTTTTAAATTGTTATTGGTTTAAATTGTTTCAAATTTAAACTTAAATTACCTAAGGGGAACTGTGATGAAGTAAGTTTGTATATGTGTGTTCATATGCATTTTGTGAATACTTACCTTACTTAGTAACTAGGTTTGTAAAACATAGATGCTCATAAATTAGCTAATCATCCTTTAGAATCTATATATCTAAAGAATTTTAGGACACAATCTCTTCCTAAAGTACAGGTCTAGTATAGGTCTGATGAATCACACTGTAACGAAGTATGTTTTTATTCAGTAATTGTAAAAGGTTTATAGCTCACCTGTACCTAACTAAACTGTAGTCACCTAAAGTCAGGTGAGAGTAATCCAAACCATAATGTCTAACTATAATATTTTGCCTGTTGCATGATAAGAACTTCCAATATTTACAAGGGAAGTACAGAAGGATTTTAAGTTAGTCCTAACTCCTTAATATTCAGCATTCGTAGTCAATCACCTGACTTATTTTTTATGGTAGTTGAGAGACTCAGAATGGATTTTCCTTCAGCTGTCTAGAAAAGTTGAGCTGGAACGAAACACCATCTCCTTCTATCGCAAGTGAGAAGCTTCTAAAAATGAGGATGGGAAAGAGAGTAAGGGAGGTTTACTATAATACAAGTAAAATTCTTTTACAAGTAACATTCTTTTAAATGTAGGTAGCAATGCCAACCCAGTTAAGACTGTAATACTGCATTCAATTGTTCTACTAAGAAAGGAAAGTCTATATGAACTAGCACTATAGTAACTCAGCACAGACTTAAGACCACAATGATTAATTACTGTCATTCAAAACATGTACCAAGGAACAGTGCTGTTTTATTTTGTGATGGTTTAGAAAGTAAGTGATAAATAAGATTTTTTTTAAAATATTCTGCAGAAATGGAAATACTGGCAGATGCCAGAGTATCTAGCTAGCAGTCAAATCAAAATCCCAGTGTATTTGCTGGTGTCATCTTGTACATCTAGGATTGTAAATTGCTAGATTGGATTACCCTCTTTCCCTCACTGGTATTTTAAGAAAACAAAATGCTTAGAGGGCATTCCTCGTAGACTAATCAAGTGGTTTTTTTTTACTTTTGTATTAGTATTTTTATATATTGGTCTATGTAGTTTCTGCTTCAGGAGTAACAATCAACAGTTCAGGACAGTGGAAGCTGTGTGAAGAGGAGTAGTGGTGGGTGCTGCTCTTTCAGCCTCTTCATCTCCAAATACCAAAAAGAAAGCCCCAAACAGACCCATAAAAAATGTAATGGAGAAGTCATTAAGCAGCTACATCCTTCCTGAGCATATAGAAGAGATGGGAAGAAACAACAATCCATTGAGTATGAAAACAGGAGACAACATCTAGTTTCTATGTAAGAGGAGAGACTACTGGAAAGGAGAACTATCTGTATATAATTTATTCCTTTTCAAGATAACAGTGAGCAATACAGGGAACAGTTATTGTTATTCTTTTTCAGACCTTTGCAGTTGCAAGAGCATCTTCCATTTTTCCTGGTTTAGTAGCTTTCCCTCTTCCAGCTGACTAACAGCATTGGGGAATGGCAGAGGATGGAATCTGTTCATGAGGGAAAAGATGGTCACTTCATGACTGGTTAAGAGCCTAGTTTTCCTCTGCCACCAATTTTTTTCCATTGAGTATTTGTGCATCCTTATATTTGGTTGCCAGCCTAAGTTTCTTCTGTGTCAAAGTCTGCCTGCCTCTGGTGTAGGGGCCTCTAAATGGGCTAAAGGAATGTTTTAAAACATGATAACTAATTCACACCAGTCTTCACTTCAGAAAGCAGGGACTTGAAAGCATCATTATTTAATTGTAGCAGTTGTGGTAAAAGTCTAGCAAAATTCCCCTGTTCTTACACAGTCTTTCTCAGAAATGTAATTAAACATAATATTCTAGTATTCATGAAAAGTATTCTTACCTTGTGTGATTTGAGGATACTCTTATTTCTAAAACAGTGCTTTAATCATAAAATTACATTCTCCATAAAAATCCATCCTGAACTGATAGTTCCCTCATGATCTCTTGTATTTACATTTACTATAATTAATATTTCAGCCAGCTTATTTCTGAGTTCATTATTATCCTTTCTGTCACAATCTCTGGTATTACTAGATCCTCACAGCTATCTCTGTGTATTTTTTAGTTTTCTTTGTTAACCTTCTCTTCTTAAACTGGATAGGGCAGGCCTGAATAACAGTCCTTTAGAAATAATCTCTTCAAACCCCTAAATTATGTCGATTGCCATCTGTTGTAATGCACTTTTGGTCTCAGCTGTGTCCTTCCTTTAGAGTAATATGATTAGTAGGAGTGCATACAAGTTTCCCAATGTTGCTCTACTGTTACCCCTGCCAGGTGCCAGGAAAATGTTACACCCTTCATCCCAGTGATGCCTTTCTCAGGATTTCAGCTTTGCAGTGTTTAAGCCACAGTGTCTTCTCTGCCTTGGCTCCTGATTCAAGTCCTTCATACAAGGATTTCAAAGCACCTTGTAAAGTTTAAGACGGATACTAAAGACAGTGAAATGCCTAATTATATTGCATCGTAAGATGCCAAGGATATATGTTGGAGTTTAGGATACTGTTTTTCATGTCAATGATGAGATATTTTAATAGTCTTGTCATTAAAATACTAATCATTTTTCAAATGTTCATAAAATATTGAATCCTTTTGTATTTGCTTCTTCTGACATACTCTTCTTTCTTCCATTTTATTCCAGTTTAGAACTGGAAATTTTTCCAGACTTCCTTAATGTATTGTAAGTCTTGTACTCTTCCTTTGCCCAACTTTTATCTTGAGAAAAATGAAAAGCAGGGCTAAACACTATTTGTGGAACTGCAGGGCAGACTGCTGGTTCAATTACAGTTGCAAGCCTAATTGAGATTTTAAAAATGAGAGGATGTCATATAAAGTATATTTTGATTTGATCAAAATCAGTATCAAAAGTTTTGATCTTTGATGCTTATTTTTCAAGTGCCTGAACCAAATTAATTAATAGATAACTGTTTACAACAGTTTTAGTATTAACTGACTTGGTTTTTTGAGAGAAGAAGCGTCTGGTTTTCATCATGCTTCTTTTCTACACTGTTGCTAGCAAGTTTTAGATTTACTAGTGAAGGACTGTGGAGCACAGTGTTGGAGTTAAGTTACTTTTGGGAAACTCTGCCACCTGGGACCAGAATCGTCTTTTGGGCTGCTTGGTTTGGCAGTAAGAGTCTGTGCAGGAGGGAGAGGGTAGATCTTTGCTGCAGTCATTGCCTCTCATTCTGTCTCCTTCCATTCTGCGTCAGTTCAACTTCTTTTCACGACATGGAGGAGGAAAAAATCTTGGTCCTGGCTTTATTTTGATTGATTTCTCCAAGTCATTTTCAGTGGACTGGCTATGTGTAAGAAGTTGATGATTTAAACAATCTGCCACTGTATTTCATTCTTCCAGATCTCTAGTTTTCATAAAGTTAAAAGGGGTTACTCATATAGCTGGTGATATCATTTTATCTGTGTAGCAGACTGGTTTGTTCAGAATTTTGGTCGCAAAACAAATATAATAAGCCTTTAGAAGTATTCTTACACTAGCAGCACCCACAATTCACAGAGCAGTGGGAAAGCAGACAAGGGAGGTGCTGTCTTACCTAAAGCTGTTTCTAGAAGACCAGCAACTGAGATTCTGTGTGCTATATTGTTTACTTTTGCTGTATTTCTTCATTTTCAGCTTTCCTGAAATGCAGTATTTCCAGCAGGAAAATGTGAGGAAAATTCTTACAGATGTTCTGTTCTGCTACGCCAGAGAAAATGAGCAGTTGCTTTATAAACAGGTAATGAAAGTACTGTACCGGTGGCATTCGTTGACTCAACATCTTCTATACAGTTTGACAATAATGTAGTTCTGTTGTATCCAGAGTTGTATCGTAATGCTAAAGTAATCAAAGAGCTGCTTGTCAGCTGGATAGTAAGAAAAGTAAGTTCATTGAGTAACATATGCTTTTTCCTCATAAGACAGTCCATCAAATTGTTTTCTTTAAAGTTGCCAAGTTGTCTAACTTCAAATTTCTTCATAAACAACATCTTTTTCTTCAGTGTTGATTAAGAAAGAGAAAGAAAAAGAAAAAGAAACGTTTTCTGTGCTTATGTAAAGAAAGAAAGTATGCACCAGTATTAGAAATTATAATGAATAAATATAAAGAGCAACACAGGAAATTTAGGCAAAGTTACTGCTTTAAGTTTCACGTAATGTAAGTTCTTCTTCAGAGTGTTAAAGCCATGTGGTACGTTAGCAAATAGATCCTTTATCTAACCCTGTAGCATCCAAGTACAATGCAGCTGACAAATGCTTCTTGACTGAAGAATAATGATGCTATAAATACTACTTTTACAGTGTTACATGAAGCAGAGCCTGCTCAAACCATTTTTGATAAAATGGTAAAGAAAGCTGTAAGTCTGAACTGTGCATCCATATGCAATGCAGGGTAAATTAATTTAACATTTGTTCTGAAGGTTTTGAAGTGAGTATAAGCTTCATACTAAATTAAAGTAGCAAGACCAATATGCAGACTATTGACATAAGTATATTTGTATTTGTTTATTCAGCCTCTCAACTGTAGGGTGAGTAGGGACTGACAAAGTGAGGGATACTCTGTGCATGGAGAAAGGATAAACTGTAGAGTAGCATACTTCAAGTAGAAAAAAAATACAATCCAAAATACAAATACTTCCTGACAAAAATACAGAATTCTGGTAAATGTGAAGATTTTTATAAGATCCTGTATGTTTTCATGCATGGTCTGTGACCACCCTATCCTCGAGCAAGGAAATGAGTGACTTCTTGTGAATAAAACAACAGATATGAGTTCAAGCAACAGTTACTTCTGTACAACTGTCTTACGGATTATATCAAAAATCAAATGTATAGTTATCAAACAAATGAAATCTCTATCAGCTGGTTATTTCTCATGTTTGACAGACAGTAAGCAAGGAACAATCTTGCATAAGAACAAGAGAAAATGAGATTTGTGAGCTCTATTTTGAAGAGCACTGCTAATGAAAACACTTGAGCAATATTTGGCCTCCCCTTTCTAGTTAATATAGGCCAGAGCGCTGATGATAGGAAAATAGAAGAACACATTCCAGCTAATTTAGTCCATCACTTATTGAACAAGAAGTATTATTTTACCCTTTGATATGACTTAAAAGGACTTAATTATCCTCTGCTTATATTTTAAATCCTCTTGATACCTTACCAAGAAATAATACCTTTCTACATAAGGATGGAATATTTAGCCAGATCAAATTTAAAAAAAAAAGAAGCCCTGAGTTTCATCACAAGCTGTTAAAGCTATTATTTTCTACTAGGTGACACCCCGTTTAACATAGACCATATTGTTAATAGTTATGGGATTTTATTGAATTAATGAGACTGTTATCATGTAGTAGAATGTCTTGCTGAGTTAATTGAAACTGCAGAGATTATATAAATGGTATTAATGAACTTTGACTGCCTGGTGCCTCAGCTTTAATAAAGACTGCTTGGTGGGCTAAATGAACATAGGCAGATAAAAGAACAGGTTCAATTTTGCGAGCCTACGGGCTGTTGACGAAGAAAACTTCTTTACCTCTGTTTTCAACTGGTGTGCATCAGTTGTGCAGTAATTCCAGGAAGGGTTTGCCACAGGGCTAAGGGGAGAGGTGAAGTGCAGAAAATTAAATAAATTTGGATCATCAAAAACTGTTGATTTAATCTCTCTGAAGTGTGTTCAGTATATCACCCAAGTCTCATGGTGCTGTGCCAACTCCACAAAATAGCAAATGACTGTGGTTTTCCTCTCTACTGGTGGATGTAGCAGTTCTATTAGGAGCTTTTATTTTTTCTTACCTCATTTTAAAAAGGTAGTTTTGTTTGGTTGGTTTTTAAAATGAATGCTCCTGTTAGCTTATTAATAACAGTTCTACTTTTTTATCCTCATGTCTCTCTTTTTAGATTACATTTCTTTCATGTCCATCAGTTCTCACCTGTCTCTGAATTAGGAAATAGTTTGGGGTGGTGACAGGATATGGGTTTTTTTTCACACTTCTAGCAAATACCTATGTTGCCGTCTGTCTTTGTCCACTGTTTTTATCGGTTCTGTTTTTACTACTAACTCAAGCCTCACTTCCCATAATAATTTCCACTACATCAAAGCCTAGCACATTTTCTTGAAAGTAGTGAAGGTTACCATTAATTTTATCAATAACAGATCACTTTCAAGCTGCTCTCTCCACAGTGACCTGAATACAAATCTCAAATTAAGGACTTTGTCTTCGATATCCATCATGGGACTGGTCTTGTTCTCTTTAAGAATTCCTCTGTCTTGTTTGTATGACCACAAGACCTACATTTGCTACTAGAATTGTAACACTTGGCCAGTAAATGAGAAGTTATACTTCTATCTATAAGCATCTCTTCTGGACCCAGTGTTACTCTTTTAAAATATTTGGGAAAAGTTATAGTTCCTTGACAATTTGCATACTTGTAAACTTCAGATAAGCCTTATTTACTTTTTATTGAGACTATTACTTAGCATTAGCATCCAGTCTTACAAGAAACAATCAATAATGTTTAGTATGTTTATGTGCATGCAGGTTGTCTTTGTGGTAGGGTTTGTGGTTTTTTGACTGTCATGAAGGAACATTTTATTTGATGAAAAAGATACTTCTCTCCCTAGTCAAATGGAATAGAACGTTGTGAAGCTGTGTTACAGATTTTAAAGGCAGAATCCTCACTGGATTTGTTGGATTTTTAAATAGCAGCCTTAAATATAAAATCTGAAGAGAATAGCATAGTACTCTTAGTAATACATAAAAATTATTCTTAGCATTCTTCTGTAAGACTGCTGCCAAAATTCTGGTCCTAGTTACTCCAGAAAGAAATAATGACAATTAAACTAAATCATTAGGCCGACTTGTTTGCTCATGATTTGATTGCCCTTAGAGAAGTCAATATAATATTGAAATTCATTGATTCATTTTTGTCTGTAGAAATGCTGTATTTCTGGTTTCTTTCTAAACCAGACTGTATTATGAAATCAATATTTTGTTGTAGCTGGGAAGTGTCATAAAATTATCTGAGCTCTGTCAACTTATTTATTAAGACTAAAGAGTTTTAGTAAACTGCAGCATTGAAAAAATATGTCTATGCATATTACACTAGTGGCTTTTCTTGCCAAGCTAAAAATCTCTAAACATTTGAAGTACTCTTGTAACTGAAAGATCAGAGGTATCTTTTTGAAATCCTGATATTTCATCATCTGTTTGTTTTGTTTTTGTTGTATGTGGGCAGCCACATTATGATTCTGCTTTATTATAAAGTTGATACATTATTATGTTGGAAGAACATATGATGTGCTTTTATCTTTTATAACTAATTCTTATTTTATGTCCTCTTTCATTTTCTTCAGCTTATATATTTACATCTTAGGTGGTAGTTCTATTAGATAGTCGACTTTTTGGCATTTCCATTTCTCTTATTTCATATTAGTCTATCAGGGCGAATAAAAGATTAGATGTGGAGCTGTTAATTAGCTAAAGGCTATGTATGAAAGTACAACCCAGGTTATATATGGTTTATTTAAATATTTTTGCCACTTACATTTATTGTCTAATCCTGGACTTATCTCCATGTCTCTGCTGTTCCTCTCTCTCCTGGTATGACCATAAGACTTCCAGAAATCTAAAGTTGTCTATATCTAACCCATATTGTTGTGTTTGAAGATTTTATATCAGCTCATCAGCTTCTGAAATCAAGTGGCTGCATTGGGTTGTTTGGTTGGTTTTTTTTTTTTGTTCCTCCTAACTGGATTTCTACTCAGACTTCATCTTTCAAAGTAGTCCCTACAGGTTCAGAAATAGGAAGAGAAAGAAAATATCCAAACCTCATTAGTTTTGCTGTCTTTAGCTTTGCTCAGCCAACTGACTGCTATTGCTGCAATCCTACAATCGAGGCTATAAGTCATCTCAGTACTGAAGAAATTAAAATTATATTTCCTAGGATTTCAGTTGATAGCACACAGAGAAATTTCCAAACCTCGTTTATTTTTCTCTTCAACACTGCTTGGTATTGGAATTTCCTTTTACAAACAGGTAAGAATCACGAATGTGCATCTGAGCACACTAAAAGTAATGATCTAGAGAGGGGCTTCCACATCTACCTCTCTGCTCAGTTTGGATTGCTTAAGGAAAATTTCCATTATTTCCAATAAAAGTTAAAGGGTTTTGGTAGTTAACGGATCTGTTTTATACATATGAGGACGATAAACTAACTCACTGATGCTGAATACTCCTCAAACGCTGCATGGAGTATCAACTGGTAGACCAGCAAAACAGCAGGGTAGCTGCACAAGCACTAACACTTCCATTGCTCACATCTGTCCATCACTGAAAGAGCTGGAAGAGCAAGTGGAGAAATGATTCCTCGCTTGGAACTGCAAGTGTAAAAGAACAGCTCCTGTGCAGGGACCCATCATCTGATTCCAAACAGCAGTCTGAAATGCCTGTATTTGATGGGCCAGCCCCAGTACTCTTTCTGCCAACAGAATAGACAAGATGGCCTTCCTGGCCCCCGTGTCTGCCCAGAGCACTCACCCGGTGTTGGGACTGAGGGTCCACTTGGTGAAGCAGCTATACCTTTGAACTGGAGCACTGTTGACAGCACACTCTTCTTTCTACAGCCAGACAAGGACTGAGCCCAGAGCGAGACCCAGCAGGGCTCACCCTAGGCCTGGATGCCTAGTACCAAGCCCCAGCTGTAGTTGGTGATTTTGGGCTGAGGCTAGGAGTTCCTTCCCCTTGGGGTGATCCTTGTGTCCAGAGGCAACACTCAAGTCTCAGTCATTTTTCCCACATTTCTTCCATCACCCAGGGGCTCCCCTATCGTTTGTGTGGCTGATCCCCACCCCAGCCTGAAGTCCACCACTAGGAGCCCAACTCCTCCAAAATAACCAAATTCCCCAGTTATGATACCTCAAATCCTCCTTTTCCCTGATTTTTTTTTTTTTTTTTTTTTTTCCCTGAGGGAAGGGGCTGAATATCTGCTGAAGATGAGGTTTCATTCCACAGGCTGTAGTTTTACATGCCAGTGCATTTCTGCTTGCCAGATGGATTTCTTGTTTCACAAAGTAGTTTATTCTGCTCCTGATAACAAAATAAGCCCCAGGTGAATCAAGGCATATCAAGACTCCTTTTTTGTTCCTGTTGAGCCCCAGGTAAAAGCATCAGTGGAGACCCACTGGCTCTAATGCTGGCTCAAATCCTCAACTGTCCACCAGTTTTCTCTCTTCTGATCCTGCTTGTTTCTGTATTTTTTTCTGTATCTTAATATAGATTGCACATAGAAGTAATAGTTTGTAATGGAACAGTACCAGGTTTCTTATGCATTGTGTTATAATGAGTTTATTTTTAATATTGACATAATGACTCTTTTTTAAAAAAAGGAAAAAGACAATTATTTCTCATGTCCATAGGAGTGCAAGTTTCATTTTCTGATTTCCCAAATAGCTGCCCTTGTCTCCTCTAAAGGCTACTCCATGCTGGTTTTTGAACATTATCAAATAAAAATAATTTTAAATTTTGTAATCTGTCCCTATTGCTGGTCTTTGTACTGTGGATCATATTTGTCATTATCATAAATAAAATTCATATTTATGAACATAGATCTTGGAGTAAACTGCCAGATGCAGGGTTGACTACCACTGCCAATTTGTTGTCTGTTGTGTTAGGAAAAGGCAGAATAACTTAGTTCTGTATATTACAGAAGAATAAACACTTAGATTTAATCAGAATTAAAGATAAAAACCATTGATTATGAAAAAGTTCTGTTAAGAATGTAAATGTTTTTGTTAGTCTGCATCTAATAGTACTGGCTGCCTGTTGTTAGGCAGTAGGAGCTACTATATGGCTGGAAAAATCTTACTCTACTTTTGCTTTCTTTTACATTTAGGGTATGCATGAACTTCTAGCTCCCATTGTCTTTATCCTGCATTGTGACCACCAAGCTTTTTCACATGCCAGTGAAGCAGCACAACCAAGGCAAGCATTTATGTTTTATTTGTATAATATCAAAAATCTACCTTCTTAAAAATAAAAATGAAGTTGGCTGGACTAGAACTTAAAAATGTGTTCCTTAATTCTTTGTTTAGAATTAATAAATTTATATCAGAAATTGTTATGTCCTCCTGCTTTGATGGAAATGTCCTTATTTCATCTTCCCTATGACAGCTTCTGAAAGGGGGATTGAAAGTGTAGACGTTAGTCTCTTCACAGATAGATATTAGCTGGCAAAAAAAGAGGAAACAAGAAACCTAAGGAAAACCTTAATCAAAAAAAACTTATATACCTGCCTAGCATTTCACCTTATTCTGATTGCCAGAAATGGTTTCAAGTTTATCATTGCAGAGAGGAAAGAGATTAGAGAACTAGTCACAGAACAAACATCTTAGCAACTCTCTTCCCTCATATCTTAAAATAGCACCAATATAGACAAATTGTTGTGATTGATATTTCTTTTATTACCTGCAGTGCTGTAGCTGCAACATGTGATTGTCCTTTAACTTGGTAGTAACATTAAGTTTAGCTATTGATTCTCCATTTCACTCAGGCTGCATCTGTGCACATGTAATCATACACTTGTAAAATATTGCATGACACACAGTTGCCTGTCAGCCAAATTCCGTTGCCTTTTTTCTTACCCTATATGTAAAGCTTCTTTAATATTTTTCTTTAAAAAAAAAAAGAGTAGTTGCCTTCTTGTGCCAATTGTGATACTTAGGTAATTTCTTTTCATTTATCATTTGCACTCTCCTTTGGAGTCCAAACAGTGCATAAAAGCCAATTTAATTACATGTACTATATAATATAACCTCTGTTAGCACCCCTCAATTTGGTTGTCTAAAGGCAGTTAAGCATAAGGATGGAGATTATTTACGAGTGTCTGTTTTTATTCAATGTCTGTCCATAGATATCCTGAAATTACCTAGAAGATGCTCTTCAGTGCTAAGTAACTTAAAGTAACATTGTATTATTCACAGCATTCTGTTCCATACCCACTGAAAAAGTAGAGCTAAGCAGCAAAGTCAATGGAAAAGAGGTGCTGTCACTGATTAATTGCTGTTAAAGTACAATAAAAATACAGGCTATTAAAACAAAATAAATTAATGTTTTGATACTGCATATTTGACCAGTAACCATATTTTTTTTCTGTTTGGGACAAACAGTGATAGATTGTGCAGCAATCAATTATTCTAGATCAAGCATATTCAAATAATACATTGTGACATTCAGTAATTTGTTATTTGGAATAATTAGATGGTTACTTCATTGTAGTGCAGACAAGGCAGCTAATTTGTTTTTGATCTTTATAAAAAGGAAAGACTTCATTTGTTCAATGGAGTTGCTCTTTTTAATTAAAAAGGCTAGTTTTCTCATTTGCACTTTATATGAAATTCGGCTTAAATACATAATAGTACATGCAGAACGTTGACCAAAAATAAACATTCACATTTGGATTGTTCACTGTTGCCTTTTTCAGTGAGGAAATGAAAGTTCTTTTGAATCCTGAATATCTGGAACATGATGCCTAGTAAGTTTCAACAACTTCCTTTACATTCAATTTGCTCTTATTTGTAATACATTATTTAACACCAAGTTTCTGGGTTTTTCCTCTTCAGTGCAATGTTCACACATCTTATGAAAACTGCAGAACATTGGTTTTCAACATTTGAACATGAAAGTCAGAAGGTAAATAATCTAAAATGTATTTTTAACTAAATGTGACTTTTAATATGGCTGAAGTAGTTTGAAACTAATAAAGAATCTTCTCTTAAAACAACTTGGTTAAAGCAGGCTCAACCCAGTTTACATTCTTTAGATGTTCCTCAGAATTTGGTCATAAGGTCTTGTGGAAAGTCTTCCAGTTGAGAATTCCTATCTGTTGAAAGATCACTTTGTAATCAAAAGCTAAATATGCATACACAGATTCTGCTATGTATGAGTGATGCTTTAGTGTAGCGTTCGAAAGAACGACTGTTGTAGGCACATCTGTGTGCCCAAAACCTGTGCAAATGCCACATTGAATAAATGCATATGGGCAGTGGTTAATGTTGTGAGACTTTAATTTTTCTCAGCTGTTTACAATATAACGAATTTGCTGTCAAACCCAAACTTTAGTCATAGACTGTCCATCAGAGATCAGAGTGCATATTTCTCTGACTTCACTCCATTTCCTTTCTTTTTTTTTTGTTCTTGGCCTCAGACTGTTTAAAGAGAGGGAATGTCTGTGCCCCTGGATCTCCTGTGTGCCCACACAGACACCACTGTATTTACTATGTTGCTTCATTTCATAGAAAGCTTTTTCTGTGTTCTGGGTTTAGTTCCACAGAACTCTTCTTTGCAAGGACCTTCTAGGGACTGTCTAGTCCCTCCTGTAACTGTTTTTCTTTCATGGCATGAAGGACAATTCCCTCAATCAATTGCTCGAGGTTTCCTTTGAATACT